>NW_008705580.1:651362-657792 GCF_000186865.1 Aureococcus anophagefferens
CGTCGACATATCACCACGGACGTCGTTCATGCTGTGGAATATTAGGGGCGATGGCTCGATTGACGTCTTTCGCAGCATGCGGTTTGAGGCATCATAATATAGAAATGCATCCCGAAGCCGGCAGTGCCTATGTTATTGTAGCCAGATGTAATCAGAAAGCTTTTTCCGGTCGCAACTCCGGCCTCAGAACGGGAATCCACGCTTTGGGGCGCACTCAGGATTCACACTTGCAAACCTGTGTGTCTCTGGCTCGCGCCCTACTGTAATATTCTCAGCAGGATTTGGCACCATAAAACTAGCATTCGCAGCGTCGAGACATGCGCGGGTTTGCGCCATCGAAGTCGTAGCTCAAAGCCCGCAGGACCGTGACGGCAACGGCATGTCAAGGAGGCTAGGCCCAGATCGGAGAGAAAATCTTCGTAAAGCTTAATGGTTTGCTCTTCGAAGGTCATCCCATCGATGAAGAGTTTCATTGGGGATGCGTCGTCAATGACCCAATGGCCTTTCCGCACTGCTGACTGAACCTTGGCATGTTTGCCATCATCGATAGTACCCACGAGTCGTCCAGCCTCGCGCCAGTCGTCCCCGACACTAGCTGGTCGATCCTCAAAGGTGCAGCTGCCTATAAAAGCACTTCTTGTCGCAGGCCTGGAGAAAAAGTCTGATTCTAGGACGGCCTAATTACTCTGAAAAGTCCAGTCCCACTCTTCCCGTAGATGTAATTCAGGTGCATGTCCAGGCCACCAACCTGGGTGTGCGTTTGACTTCTTGAGTATGGCTCTAGTTAAAGCATCGCGCCCGCCCCTTCTCAACTTGGCGCTTTATTGTTCTCACGTGTCTGGACTCAGCATTGTTACGGTCGGCGCGATAATCAGCACACCAGCCACTCCAAGCGTTTGAATCGCCACTGCGCCTGGCATCGAGGCCAAAGATGGCTTGCACAGCCCAGCGTTTGAGTGCCCCTACCGCATCAATGCTGAAAACATCACCACCTTTCTTTCCAACCTACCACCGAGGACGGGCATCTTTTTTATAGTCGCAAACTACCCCAGATCAAAATGAGTTCATCAAGGCTGTGATAGCACTGAGGAAGACCTCCACAAATGCACGCGCGAAAACCTTTTCTGGCACCTTCATGCGCACGCCACAAAGGATTATGGCAGTGCATCCGCATCGGTTACCCACCGATGATTCTGACTCCTTCGGCACCTCGCCCCGGACACAGAATGCGGAATGGGACTTCCGACATAGCTTGGGGGAGACCTCCTGACATGAGCACACCTCACGCTGCCACGCCTGACGCTGGACGCGGACCAACAGGCTCTTTGCGAAAGACTTTGCCTCCGTGTACCCGAGCGCATATCCAGATCCCATGTGCAGCTCCCACCCACCGGATGCGAAAATCGTAGAAGTGTTGCGGACATCTTCACGATTGAACCCGGGGCGAGCATCTCTCCCGAAAGAAACTTTCGGCATAGCTGTGAGCTAGAAAGATATCTTCGTCGTATGAAGCCCGAGTGCAGTGCTGAGTATGGCAGCCGCGTAGCCTCCGCGTCACGGGCAACGCGAGTTGCCCATCTTACTTGAGTACGTTCACCCTAGAGCGGCGTCCTCGGGTGCCCTTCACGTCGCGCATCATCGATGGAGAGGTGCATTTTTGGTGAAGGGAGCGGCGTCCTCGGCTGCGAAGGCGGGGTTTCCGTCCTCTGGAGGGACGGTCTGATGGCCGCCACATAAGGTCGATAGTCACCATCTGGACAGGGGACAACGTCTACATTCCGCTCCTTGGGCTATGCTACCCCAACTCGGGACTATGCTAGGGAGAAATACCCCAAACTAGGGTACTAAGGAACGTTGAGGTCACGCAGAGCAGTGACAATTTCGCCGATTCGGGTGTTCCTCAGCCCCAGGAAGCCGTCGCACATCCCCCACGACGCCGCGGATCAAGTGCCGCGTCCGCTGGGCGCCACCTTGTGCACCTTTGCCGACGGGCAGCATTCGGCCGCGTTCCCCGCCAGCGCGATCGAGCCACAGGTTCGTCCGATGCGGCTCTCTGGAACCACCCGCGGTGTTTCCCCGTCGAGGCCAACCCCTGAGCCGGCCCCGAAGCACCGCATCGTGCCGGGGGACTTCCATCGTGCACCCACAGGGAGCGTCGAAGAATTCCGGGACCGAAAATGGGCTGCCCCGGCCCACCGCGTTCTCGAGAACGAGGGCGTGCAAGCCCACTGCGCTGCTCGGCGTTCGGACGGGGTCACGTGCGGACGCGCCGCGCCAATCCGCGCCCAAATCGACTCGACATTGGGCTGAGTACGAGGCCGAGAAGCAAAGCTTCGGCGTCCATGCTCTCCCGAGTGCCGTCCCAATGGGGGGTCTTGCTCCGGCGACGGCGCCCGATGGCCGACGCGTCGGACGCCCGAACCTGCCGTTTTTTGCTAGCGCCCAGGGACGCCGGGTGGCTATACGTGACAAAAACAAGCGCTCGGATTGGGACGAATGGCTAGCCGTTTCGCTGGCTTGAGTACCAGACACGTACGCGCGGGCCGGGAACGGAGACCTCTGAGGCCACTGGCAAGGTTCCGACGCACGGCAGCCCGTTCTGGTGGTCGGAGTGGCCTTCCATGACCCCTAGGCGTAAGCCTGACCGTCGGTGCCCCCATTGGAGGTGGTTCTGGCGTCGACCAAATTCCACCGCGCGGGCCTCGTCTCCGCGGGGCTGCCGCGGCGTACAAGTTCGTGCCAGCGAAGCGCGTCACAGTCGATGGCGTTGGATACGCCCCTTGGTTTTGGGCGCGACGTGGGTGTGACGGCTGGGGTAGGCCATTTACGTCGGGTAAGATGTACCACCCCGCTCCGCACGCAGGGGTGCCGCCGACGCCACCGGCGGAGCAACACCCCCCCTTCGTCCCAAGCTCCTCAGATTCCCAAATTCTTCCCAAGCTACTAGTAGACTCGCTGTACCGCCGGCGCGTGGTAGCAATTGCCACCTTGATCCGGGCGAGCATAGCAAAATTGTATAGCCAATTCGTCGGTAGACCAGGCAGCGATGGAAGCACAGACTAACGCAAAAACGGAAGAAATCGAGGAGAAGAAAGATGATGACAAAGACCTTTCGTGAGCCCTCGTATACGCAGCTTCGTGACACGACAGCCCCAACCTAGGCCTGAGGATCAGATGCTCCTCGAAGGGCTCGAGCTTGCGGTCGAACGTCTTCAGGATGCGCTTTGCAGCGTCTTCCACCTGGTGAATTAATTTAAAATCGTCCCGCCTTATAGTCGGACCCAACTATCGCCAGTGCTGCGTTGAAACACTTGGTCAAGGAAGTGCGGAGTGCGACATCTTCCATGACTTCAGTGCCCAAACCACTTAAATTCCTACGGCCTCACTACGAGACGCTGAAGCACTGTCACTCGACTGGAGATAAGACGTCATCCACCCACAAGCTACTGGCAGATCTATTGGCTGTATTGGCAATGACTATGTCAAAGAGGGGCTCCCGAGAGATACTTCTATTTAAGAAACAGGGCTCAATGCAGGATCTTGGTAGCTGGGGCCACGAATTTGTGCGATCACTTGCCGGAGAGATCGGCGCAGAGTATTCGGCACGCCACCTTGCCGATAAGGTAGGAAACGCTGAGATCGATACACATGATCTTGCAGCACTCGTTGATGAGATTGTTCCGCAATGCCACAGCGCCATGGTCCTCTTTACTGAAATTGTATTGTGCGTCAACTGTTGCTCTCAGGTTCCATCTCCGTCACAATGCGTATGCAGAGGCGGTGGATCTACTAATCGAGACACAGCGGCTCCCTAAGTTACTTGACGACTATCCTTTGGAACCTGGGAAGGCTCTAGTGGATCAGAGCAACTTCCAACGGGTCTGTCTTTACCTTTTACGATGTGGCACATTTATGGCAGATCCAGATGATTTAAAAGAACTACGTCAGTGTGCATTCTGCCTTTACGAGCGACAGGGTGAGTTTTCAGCGGCGCTGGGTGTCGCGCTTCAGATGGGAGACAGCGATGAAAATACCCCGTTTTCGGCCCGCTGTCAGATACTTTTCGATGCGGCTGATAATTTGACGCGCAAGCAAATGGGCTTCTTGCTTGCACGGCATCGAAGCAATTTCGAGTTTGCTGATGACTATGATGTTGATGCAATCATTGGAAACAATCGGCTCCACGGATACTATGTCTCATCCAGAGTCTAGGAAAGTAGGAATTCTTATGCTCACCTTGATTGCGCTGCTCTTGGCTTTGATAGGTGGACTTGGGGCGGGATCTGGACGTATTGGATCCGAAGACACCAGAGGATATCTACAAGAGCCATCTTGGAGACTCGGCATTCTCACGCGGCCCAAGTACGAGCGCACCACACGTGGATTCTGCACGAGCAAATCTCGCATCAACTTTTGTCAACGCGTTTGTAAACGCTGGATTCGGCAACGACCTGCTCATGACGCCCGAGGGTAACGCATGGCTCTATAAAAACAAAGAGCATGGCATGCTATCTGCGGCAGCTTCACTAGGCATGATTATGATGTGGAATGTTGAGGAAGGTCTGACAATGATCGATAAGTTTCTCTACAGTAGCGAGGACAATGTCAAAGCAGGCGCATGCCTCGCCATTGGGATAGTATCCTCTTCCGTGCGTCACGAATCAGATCCGCCTATTGCCTTGCTGCCTGAGCACCTCGAGTCGCCCTCCGCTACCATACGGAGAGCAGCAATCGTCGCACTAGGCCTTGCATACGCAGGTGCGGCACGCGAGGATGTACTTGAGACGCTCGCTCCTGTCCTCTCTGGTTCTGAGATTTTCGTCGAAGCTGCTTTTGCTGCACTTAGTCTAGGTCAAATTTACATCGGTACCTGTGACTCGGAGGTGGTGTCCCTCGTTATCCAGAAATTTATGGAAACCCCTGATGCCAACCTCGATGCCCCCGAGGCCAAGTTCCTCGGCCTCGGCCTCTCCCTTCTATTTTTCGGTCGTGGCGAGAAAGGCGACGCTATGCTCGAGGCCCTCAAGACCATCAGTCATTCCCTAGGAACCTATGCGTCCGTCATGCTCGAAACATGTGCGTATGCTGGCACAGGGAATGTCCTCAAGATCCAAAAAATGCTCCACATCTGTGCCGAACATCATAGCGAATCGCCCAGCGTTACTTCTGAAGTTTCCCTGAACCACCGTGCTAACTCAAGCATGCGCACACCCGATGCTTCCCACACTTTACCGAAGACGCGGGATCTTGCCGGAGCACACCAGTCAGTGGCCGTCATTGGCATTGCCCTTGTCACAGCAGGAGAGGAAGTTGGCGCGGAGATGGCGCTTCGTACCTTTGATCACCTTCTTCACTACGGGGAGCCCACCGTCCGATGTGCTGTTCCGCTTGCCCTCGCACTGCTTCGTATCTCCTGCCCCGACTATGGCATCGTGGACCAAATGAGTCGGCTTACACATGATGCGGATACTCAGGTCTCACTGTGCGCAATTCTCGGTCTTGGGCTGCTCGGTGCTGGCACAAACAATAGTCGCATCGCCGGCCTTCTGCGGCAGCTTGCCGAGCACGCGCGCGAGCCCTCTATGCTCTTTGTCGTGCGCCTCGCACAAGGCCTGCTTCACATGGGCAAGGGTCTACTTACCATATCTCCGTTTCACGCGGACCGAACTCTCATCTCGAAGTCTGCAATGGGTGCTATTCTAATCTTCCTCCACTGCTGCCTAGACATGAAACGAACAATTCTGGACAAGACCCACTATCTTATGCCTGTTTCCAGTGTCTAGGGATGCTATGCGTGGAGGTTCATATCTCTAATTCTTTATTCATCGGCGCAGGTACCATCTCGCCTCAGCGATGATGCCAAGGTTCCTTTTCACAGTAGACGCCAGTCTCAACCTTCTGCCGACATCAGTTCGCGTTGGCCAGGCAGTGGAAACTGTCGGCCAGGCCGGCCGTCCCAAAACCATCACGGGGTTTCAAACTCATACCACTCCCGTGCTCATTGGCGTAAATGACCGCGCTGAGCTCGCCTCTGAAGAGCACCTAGCGAAATCCAACATTCTTGAAGGAATTGTCATTTTAGTCCCGTCCGAGGAGGAGAAATGAGCACTTTCTTGGTAACTGGTCGCTAAAAAAAATGTTCCTGCAGGGTTACAGTGCGCTAGGGACCACTGGTTACCGTGCCCAGGTTGTGATCGTTGCGAAGTTGGCGCCTGCATGGCCCAACAGGCAGGTATCATGGTTCCAATACTGCCCCCAAACGCAGGAAATTCGACGAGCTATGTTTGGGCGCCTCCTGGGCCCGGCACCCGACTAAAGGCCCTAGCCGCCGGCGCAGTGCCCCCGGGGTCGTGGCGCTGGGTCGTGGATACCCTTGGGTCAGCGCCTTGGGTAGCGGCCTTGGGTCCCGTTCGTTGCAAAGGGGGGGGGG
>NW_008705580.1:657842-659168 GCF_000186865.1 Aureococcus anophagefferens
TTTTGGGGTTTCCCCGNCCCCCCCCCCCCCCCCCCGCTCCCCCCCCCCCTAGTCGCCCTTAAGCGCCCCGCGCCTGGCGCCATCTCTGTCCAGGGAGCCCGTAGGGTCCGTGGGGCGGCGGCGGGTGCGAAGCGGGGTCGGGTGGGGCCTTTCCCGGGCCGCCGCACCGTGACGGGGTCGCGGCGGCTCATACTGAGCCTACTGAGCCGACTCAGTCCCAATATCGGGGCGGCTGCGGACCGCTGGATTTCACTGGGATTTTACGGGGATCATCGAGACAACAATCACAGTAAGCCTACCCTAGGAGGCGTGTGATAAACGGCGACTATCGAGGCTCGCAGGGGCAGCTGCGAGAGTTACGTGGTGGGGTATGCTACTCCCCCTGGTGCAATTCTGAAGCTACCATCGTACCTGGCTCCTCTTATATCGGCCATGCGCGACGTTGGGGGCTTTGTTCGTCGCGGGTTGCCAGTGGCGATAAGCCAGCTACCTAGGGAGCCTACCATATAGAAAATAGTCAACGCTATGAAAACCAGAGTAGCGATCTTTTGTCCGAGACGCACCATTTTCTTCAAAATTGCGATGAAGGGCACCTGGCGGCGTCCCGAGGCCACCCATTCACAAAAATACTTCCAGGTACCGCAGCGTGTGGCGTCGGACAAAGAATACGTGTTATCTTCTGTCCTCGACCAATGAAATCGCTGGAATATGCGACTCACTTTAATTTTTCCATAATATAACTATTTTCTATATGCATTCCGCTCTTTGGGCTATGCTACCCTAACTCGGGACTATGCTATGCTCCCTATGCTGGGACGCTCGTACTGGCCTATGCTGGCTATGCTAAGTCTGCCTTATACTGGCTATGCTCATGCTATACTATGCTGGTGCTTCATACTAGCATACTCGGATTCTAACAGCGTGGCGGGCGGAGGCGTCCATATTTGGGGTCACAGTCCCCATACGCCACTATGCGGTCCCCATACGCCAAGGCAATACAAAAAAATCTCTCTACCCCCCCCAGGCCTGGACCACAGCCCCGTGTAAATGCTGAATGACGAGCTTTTCGGCTTTTGCGAAAACTGAATCCGTTCGAAACGCAACATCATCAAATATAGTCATCCGGTGTGCCCCTTTATATAGTAGATTGGTCCTTACGCGTGTGATAGTAGATTGGTCCTTACGCGTGTGATTCTCCATCGCTGACGATTCCGAAGATCTTTCGAGGAGCACGTGCTCTCTGCCTTCAGCAGAGTTCAAACGGGCTTGCGTTGTCAAATACCCNGGGCAAGCTTTGCAATGTCTAGTGGGGACGTACCTGGTCCG
>NW_008705580.1:659284-659909 GCF_000186865.1 Aureococcus anophagefferens
TGGCCCCACATGAAAAAAGTGCCTTTTTTCGTGGGGCCGGTGGCGAGGAGAAAAAAAAAAGAAAAAAAACAGGCGCCAACCGCGCCGAAAAGACCCAGAGGCGACAAAGGCGGCGACGCGCGGACTCGTCCCGCCGACCCGTCTTTAAACCCCTCTCGCGAGCGCGGCGAGCGCCAGAGAGGTTCCCCCAACGTTCCCCCAGCCGGGGAGTTTCACCTGACTTGCAGTCAGGCATTTTCGCGCTACAGAGAGCGTTTATTTAGCGCATAGGAGATGGTAACATTTCCCAACCACCTAGGAGGCGGTTCACTGGGTTATGGGCCCACTGTGCTAGCACACTGCGCAGCACAGAGTCGAGGCGCCGGAGCGGCAGCCTCGGGAGCGACCAGAGCGTCGCCACACCGCCGCAGAGCGGGCGGCGGCGAAGCGCGCCGCCGGCGGTCCGCCGCGGCCTGGCAATGGCCGGCGACGACGACTTCGCCGACCCGACTCTCACCCAGCTCCCGGTCGTGGCCCGCCGCCACGCCCGACTCGCTGCGGGGGAGCAGAGAGGTTCCCCCAACGTTCCCCCAGCCGGGGAGTTTCACCTGACTGCAGTCAGGCATTTTCGCGCACAGAGAGCGTT
>NW_008705580.1:660372-662398 GCF_000186865.1 Aureococcus anophagefferens
AGACCCCCCCCCACGATTCGGCGGGGGGGGGGGGGGGGGGGGGCTGAGTTCGATTGAACTAACAATGCCAGAATGAAGGCCGACGGACCGCGCTTGGATGGCGCAGCCACCTCAGCAGGGGCGGGGCGGAATGCAGGCCGCCGGGCTCCCTAGGTAGCTGGCTTATCGCGCTCTACCCGCGTATGCCCCGGCCACTCTACCCCAGGGTCGCTAATTAAGCTGCCGGCAGGTAGCTGAGATCCAGCACTGCAAGGCAGCGACCGACGACGCTATTGATACGGCGCCATGCTTCTGCAGCCAAGGTGCGGTCAGCAATATCTCTGCAGGGAGTCGACTGCGGGGGTCTTTGTTAAGGCAGTGTGCAATGAACTCTACGAACTCCCTGGAAGCGCCTGTTGGAGGCACCGGTACATCTGCCTCGAGAATGGTTTGCGCCATACCAATGCAAGTGTGCTCTTCAGGATATGGGTAAACACCTGTGATACACTCAAGAAGAACCAAACCCGTAGACCAGATGTCAGATGCAAATGAATATGGTGCTGAACAAATTCGTTCTGGAGACATGTACCTAGAACTCGAATTCTCACGGGTGGCTGATAATCGAGGATGGTGAGTGTACTTAAAAGTGCCAACAAATGTCCCACACATCGCGATCGAGTTTCCTAACTCAGCAGAGACGCCAAAGTCTGTGACCTTTACTTCGCCAGCAGAATTAATTAGCAGATTTGATGGTTTGATATCACGATGGACCCGTTTCTGGCGCTTAAGATAGGCTAGACCATAAAGTATCTGAAACGAAACGTGAGCCAAGGCTTCCTCTGGAAGCGCACCAGCCTATGAGAAGAAGCATATATGCAAACGCAATGAGCGAGGAATTGTGCCTGAGCAATGACATTTGCCAAGCTGCCGCCGTTCATAAATTCAAGCGCGATTGAAATGGCCCCTTCGCGGTAGAAGGCGCCGTGGAATCCAATTATTGCAGGACATTCGCAATTATACAACGACTGAATCTCGCGTATTAGTTGATCTCGTTTTGAGCGTTCGAACATGTTAATAACCTTCAGGGCTATCATGAGTAAGCCCCGCCGTGCGCATATGTACGAGGCTTTTAGCACAATCGAAGACGACCCTTGCCCGATCAGCTCTCCTATCTGTAGATCCTCGTATATCATTTTTTCGCGTGAACCTGTTGTCAATATTCCACGGGAGGGATTCAGCGGCGCCTCGCATCGCATCGACACCCCATCAGCATCAATTCGCATTCCATCTCTACGAAACACCTTGCCCTCGGCCTCGAAAGACTTTTCAAGATTTGTGTTGCTGCATGCGGCGTCGACATCAATAACTAGATCGAGGTTCCGTCGATTCTTCATTAAGATAGCTCTGCCGGTGAGCACCGCGTCTCGAATCAACCTTATATCAACAACGCCCGCCGGGCTAATCCCTCATCAGGCTCATGAAAATTGGCACATTTTTTCGGGCACCTATTCTATGCCCGGCGACGGACAAAAGAATCGACGCGTTTAACAAAAGATTCGACGCGTTTAACAAAAGATCTGCACGGCACCATCAATGTCCAATGCTCGTCCGAAGCGCACACTATCAGCAGGAGCGCGGAGGCAGCGTCTCGTGAGCGTCTGAGCGCGGAAACGGTGTTTTGCATCGACGTCCTTGCATGTGACGCCCTTCCAGCGCTTCCAGTGCGTCGGCACGCTGTCGCATACCTTCCGCGCCCCACTGCAACTCCGGGGCTGCCCCGCATTGGCGCACGCGACGGCGGCGTTTCTGTCGTCGTGGGCTGCCTCGCCGCCGCCATGGGTGCCACAGCCGACGACAGAGACAACGTCGTCGTGTGCCTGCTACCGCCGTCGATGCGGTTTGGAGCGCTGCGTCGCCGCGCTGCCGCGACGCGCGGCCCGGCCCGGCGCCGGCGCGAGTGCGCAGCCCGCGGCCGGTTCCTGGCGACCCGGGGCCGTGCGGCGCTCGCCGCGCTCGCGGCCGCCGCGGGCCGCGCGCGGCGCCGGCC
>NW_008705580.1:663015-664899 GCF_000186865.1 Aureococcus anophagefferens
CTTCGGCGCCTCCGGCGCCTCCGGCGCCTCCGGCGCCTTCGGCGCCTTCGGCGCCTCCTTTTTTTCTTTTTTTTTTTCTTTTTTTTTTCTCCTCGCCACTGGCCCCACCACTTGGCCCCACATGAAAAAAGTGCCTTTTTTCGTGGGGCCGGTGGCGAGGAGAAAAAAAAAAGAAAAAAAACAGGCGCCAACCGCGCCGAAAAGACCCAGAGGCGACAAAGGCGGCGACGCGCGGACTCGTCCCGCCGACCCGTCTTTAAACCCCTCTCGCGAGCGCGGCGAGCGCCAGAGAGGTTCCCCCAACGTTCCCCCAGCCGGGGAGTTTCACCTGACTTGCAGTCAGGCATTTTCGCGCTACAGAGAGCGTTTATTTAGCGCATAGGAGATGGTAACATTTCCCAACCACCTAGGAGGCGGTTCACTGGGTTATGGGCCCACTGTGCTAGCACACTGCGCAGCACAGAGTCGAGGCGCCGGAGCGGCAGCCTCGGGAGCGACCAGAGCGTCGCCACACCGCCGCAGAGCGGGCGGCGGCGAAGCGCGCCGCCGGCGGTCCGCCGCGGCCTGGCAATGGCCGGCGACGACGACTTCGCCGACCCGACTCTCACCCAGCTCCCGGTCGTGGCCCGCCGCCACGCCCGACTCGCTGCGGGGGAGCAGAGAGGTTCCCCCAACGTTCCCCCAGCCGGGGAGTTTCACCTGACTTGCAGTCAGGCATTTTCGCGCTACAGAGAGCGTTTAGCGCATAGGAGATGGTAACATTTCCCAGCCACCTAGGAGGCGGTTCACTGAGCGCCGCGCGGCCCCGGGCCGCCAGGAACCGAGTTGCAGTGGGACGCGGAAGGTATGCGACAGCGTGCCGACGCACTGGAAGCGCTGGAAGGGCGCTTCGTGCTCCGCAGAACCACTGGCACGTTCAATGATCGGATTTATTCAACAAAAACGCATGCCGCGGCGTTGCCGAGTGATAAAAATAAGCGTGTCTCACGGCCTGGACGTCGTCGCAGGGCAGCGGCTCCCGGGGCGGGTCCTGAGCGTCGATTGGACGCAGATAATTACGACGAACGCGACCTCCGTCGCCCGCCGCATCCGATGGTACAATTTATCTGCGTCCAATCAACCCAAGAGCGGCGAAACCTTAACGGCCGCGGGCGCAGAGGCCCTGGGGCTGGAGAGGCAACGATGGGAGACGATTGGGCTAGGAAAATTGCAAAGGACCCGACGCAATGGTGGTATGGAATGGATCGAGACCATCCCTTGGGGTAGGGGCAGCGCCACACGCCCCACGGCCACCGTCGAGACGACGCGGCGCAGGAGCTCGACTCCATGAAATCGATGATTTCGGACTCTCACGACGAGCCCGCCGCGCCGAAGGCGATGGGGTTGATGAGGAACGATCACAGCTGCTGCCATGGCTCGAACTCGGAGGACGAGGGGTCGCGAGGGGGCAGCGCGTCCCTCCCCACCCACTCTACCTCCCCGTTCCAGTCCCCACGCGGTCGTATGAGCGTCGCGTCTTCGCACGTGCCTCAACCTTGTCCTTGCGGACCTCGCAGCCGCTGGGATCGTTGCACAATTCGGCATATTCGCGGAGCGGCGGGCACTCAAAGACGGCCATCCCATCGCAGCGCGCCTCAAAGCGTAGCTAGCCCGAGAGCCATTCGTTTGATTGAATGTCGCCGATCATCGTTCAAGCATCAACGTAGCTTTTTGTCAAGATTCTTGAAAGCCCCAAGGTTTGTCGTTCCGGCGAGCACGAAGGGCGCGTCACATGCAGGACGTCGATGCAAAACACCGTTTCCGCGCTCAGACGCTACCTCCGAGCTCCTGCTGATAGTGTGTGCTTGGGACGAGCATGGACATGGATGGTACCATCGTGCAGAT
>NW_008705580.1:664988-667634 GCF_000186865.1 Aureococcus anophagefferens
AGATGGAACCAATCGGATGGATTAATGCTATGAAGGAACCAAGTGGTCGAGAAAGAGTGCAGTGTCATCTCCATAGTGCGACGTCGCGACGATGAGGGAGCAAGGTAATAAAAATGATGGGGATGATGGTTATCAAGACCAGTACCCTACTCAGATAGACCCTTTTTTTTTCAAGTTCACTATAGCCCAGTCATCATACTGTAACTGATATTACAGGGAGGGAACGGGAAGGAGAGCCTACGGCGTCACGGGCCGTTGAAGGCGGGCCCCGGGGAGTACTCCCACCTTCTATATATAAACCCACCTACACTTCGCGCCGGTTCGCCCCGGGATCCTCCGGATAGCGCCTGATCGCCAGGATCGCGTCCGAGCGCGCGGGATCTCTCCGGACCGCCGCAGATCGCCGCGGGTCGCGCCGGGGGCGCGCCGGATCGCTCCGGAAGGCTTCCGGATCGCCGCCCGCATATCCTGCGGCTATATCAGCTGCGCATATCTCGTTATCTGTAACTGATCCGTAGCGCGGGGCAACGCCGCTCCTCAGCGTTGGTATCGTCGTCTGCGTCGCGGTCTACCGTAACGATGGCTGCACCTGCTGGAGGTGGCGAAGTAGTAAACATCGTCGGCGGGGGACAGTTTCCAAAAATCACAGCTAAGTCAACAGACGACTTTGAAGTCGGTGTCACGCTCGGCACCGGTTCATTCGGGCGAGTGAGATTTGCGACCCACAAGGTGCATCGCAATTGACGCCATACACGATATATGGTTATATATAGGATACAACAACCCAGTGGGCCATCAAAATCCTGAAGAAGAGTGAAGTGATTCGTTTGCAGCAAGTAAGGCCTGTTAGTCAACTATTGGGCTGACTTGAAGATCAGGTCGAGCATATAATGTCCGAGAAGACCATCCTGGATCAGTGCAAGCACCCGTTTATTGTTCACCTCGCTTGCACTTTTCAAGGTGTGTACCGCTCTAGTTGAATGAACCAATGAAATTGGCATAGATAAGCGGCATCTCTACATGGTATTAGAATACGTGATCGGCGGAGAATTTTTTACACACCTTCGGAATGCCGGGCGTCTTGACACTATTTCGTCAAAGTTTTATTCTGCACAAGTTGCACTGATCTTCGAGTATTTGCATACCCACGACTTCATCTACCGTGATCTCAAACCCGAGAATCTTCTGCTTGACAAGGATGGCTACATTAAAATCACAGACTTTGGCTTTGCCAAGCGTGTCGTATTCAAGACGTTGAACCCCGCGTCTTGGGTCATCGTGTTTTTTTTGCTTCTGACTCGGGATTTTAGCATCAAGATGTACATACACCTCGAAAGAAAGGAAAACACGATGGGCCAATGTAGGTATACGTTGTGTGGAACGCCCGAGTACATTGCTCCAGAAGTGCTGCTAAACAAGGGCCATGGGAAAGGTGTCGACTGGTGGACTCTTGGGATTCTCATGTATGAAATGATGGTTGGACAGCCTCCCTTCGTTGATGATGACCCTATGGGCATTTATCAGCAAATTCTAAACGGTAAGCTCAATTTTCCGCGCTTCATCGAGCGGAGTGCGAAATCTTTGATCAAAAAGATGCTGGTGGCCGATCTAACGAAGCGTTATGGCTGCCTCAAGGGCGGGGCGGCGGACATAAAGAAACACAAATTCTTTCAGGGTCTCATATTTGATGATATGCTTTCGAAGCAACTTGCCGCGCCTGTGCTGCCCCTGGTGAAAGACGAATACGATACGTCAAACTACGATGCTTATCCTGACTCTGTGGAGCAGCCCCCAATTCCTGTATATGCTGGTGCAGACCTATTCGTTACGTTTTGAGTGCCCGCAGGCACACATATCCTATATAGCTATGAAGCACTCCCCTAGTATTCCCCTCCAACGAGCGCATGTGCATCTTTGTCTGTGCGCATTTTACCAAGTCGAGTAGCTGAATACCCCACTCGCCCAGAGATGAGTAGCAACAGCTGATGTTACATTCACAGTCGCTGCCAGTCTCGTATCATCTTTTTATGTTACTATGCACCCGTGCAGCTCGGTGGGAATTTGAGATACCTCGCAGGGAACTCGACGCCTGGCCACGGGCTGAGCCTAAGCAGGGCCGTGGCCATGAGCGTCCCAGCATCCTGGTGGAGGTAGCCGCAGCAGCCTGCCGGCGCAGTGAGAGGGCGGTAGTGTGTGCCAAAAGAAAAGACTCGGGCCGCCGTGGTGGTGCGGTTCTAACGGTGCTGGTACATACTAGTAATACAGAGACGTCCAGTTACATTTGGGCGAAGGACGAGACGATGGAACTTGCTGAAGGGCACTTACTAATCGACGGACCACGCTGCAGTGAAATGTATCACCCGGCTGACGCGTCGTCTTTTGCTCGAGACGCTGTGGTTGGTCGGCGGAGCGGGGCTGCGTTCGCGGTTCGGGGGCGGGCGAACATGTGTAGCGGGAATTGTCCCTTCAAGGTATACTTCTCTTACTAGCTTGAGGTTCACAGTGCAGTGGATATATGCCAGCTCAGTTGCTCACTTGTATCTTTTGTACGAGGATACGCGGATGCGGTACAGTACACTACTCTACTACTATTCTACTACTATCATGCTAGTATTGTATCTGCCCGGGGTATCCACTTCAAGTACG
>NW_008705580.1:668039-675899 GCF_000186865.1 Aureococcus anophagefferens
GGGCCGCGGCTGGATTTGAATCTGCAGGAGCGGCGGTACCGCCTGGCGTCAATAGCATCGTAGAAGAGAGCAAAGGTAACGTTGCTGGGTTTAATTGCAGACTGACCAGGGTGCAGAGCAGCTTTCATGAACGCCCTATCAATCTGTGTGAGGTCGAAGAATGCGAGGGTCCCAGCGGTCACAAGAGGCACAAAAAATTTGGACCCCCTCGAAATTCTGGAGGCATTCTTTATAAGATCGAAGGTGAGGTTGGTCGCCTGCCAGTCTTCGGGCCACTTTGGAAGGTAATAGATGCGGAGAGGGCAATCCCCAGCATCGCCGTCAAGGCGCTCAAGACGTGCGTCGAGGAGTACAACAGGTCGCTTCTCGTCTCTCTTGACAACACTGTCAAGGTCGGCGCGTTTTATCTTGAGGAGGATAACAGCATCATTACGCAGATAGTTTGTGGCGCGGAGAGCGGCCCGCTTTCCAGTCTCCCCGATGTGTGGCATCGCAGAGGTTGCTTGCTCGTCCAGGTTGGTCCTGGTGCCGTCGACAGAGCGACTCCTGGCCTTAAGGGCAGGAAGTGAGGCCTTGAGAAGCAAGTCTTCGCTGGGAGCCCTTGGCTGTGCAGCCGTGTCAATAGCCCTAGACATGAGATGAAGCGATGTCTCGGCCATAATTGAAGTGGGTTGGGTGGCGTCAACAAACGCATCCTCGATGGTAAGAATATACACGCTGGGATCTCGCTCAAGGACGAGCCGAGGTACAAGCGCCGCTCGCGTCTTTCCGCGATGCTTGAAATCTTCGTAAGTCACTCGCGTTGACACGAAACGACCCGCAGCGAGGGCCGATGAGCGGAGTCGGATGCCGTGGTCGAATCCGAGGAGGGCTGCGAGGTCTGGCAGGCAACGGTCTCGTTCGATGAAATGACTGCTGCGAGCACTAAGCGAGTCGGTCCCGCTGCCAAAGTCAGTGACAGGTATATCTATCATGAGCGGTGCTGAGAGGCCAACCGCACTAGCGACGAGGTTTAGAGCGATATCCTCGCAGTTGCTTAGGGCATCAACGTAAGCATAGACACCCGGGTCCAGGAGGCACTGATAAACAAAGAGTAGCCAGGTCGGCGCAAAGACAAATTTGGTCAGGGCCAGTGAGTATCTCCGGAAGCCGTGCATGCGGAAGCTCTGATCATGTTCAAAGTAGCCCATGATGCTTGCTGCGCCTGGCGGAGCATCCGCGGTGTCTAGAAGCTGATGCGACCGTACAAAGGGTGACGAAAGCCGCTCAGGGTGTTGTCTTGCGACCGCAAATGCGAACGCTAGATCATCGAGGGACACTAAAATATCATCGTCACAGATCAGGACCTGCCTTGTCGATACATCAAAGATAGGAAATCGGTTATTAAGTGAGTTCTCAGTTTGCCAAAAGGTTGTTACTGACACGTTGTGACCGTCGCCGGCCTTTATGACACGCCGAGGTGCGGGAGATGTAGGTGGCGGCGTCTCTGGATCATGCCAGACTATTGCGATGCGTTGCACGTAAGAAGAATTTGCGTAATGTGAAACCAGCTCGTCGATCGGGATGCGTTCTCCCTTGAACGTCGACAAAACTACTGTAACCCTGGAGTCGGATTTCTTGAAGGCTCCGCTCTTGAACCGCGGCGCCAGGGCTTCGCAAGCCAGTTTCCGGCAGCTTGGGGCGTGCGACGCATTTCGGCACATCTCGATGCCACAGAGAGTCTTAGGCTGCAAGTCATCGTGTACAGGCAGCCTCATCCGCCGACCGATGCATGCCGCTTGAGCGGCGGCCTCATCTGCAGCACGCAGCCACTGGAGAAAGAGGCGGGGGTCATAGAAACGTTCCCAGGCCCTTAGCCCACCAGCGCCCCCAAAAATCCACGGCTTCACCTCGCCGGAGAAATGAATAACAGTGAGTTCAGGGGAGGAATCACGAAAGCGCCACTTTCCATAGATGGAGTTCGCAAGCCACGTCGCAAAGTTGTACTTTGCATCCAAGCTTTGCCAGGGAGTATCGCCGGGAGATGGAGCATCGCCTGCGTGGAATAGTGCGTCTCCGGGATGGGCCTCGAAGTAAGAGTTCAGAAAACCCTGATCACCCTCATTGTACGAAAAAGTTGCGCCCGCCGCAGTCACGAGCCGTTTGTGTACGCCGCTGTCTGGCGCAAGCACGATTAAACCCGCGTTGAACACTCTAGGATATATGTCTGCAACAGCTGCTGTCCGTGATGCCTTTGTGAAAAGTGAGTCGAGCGACCCAAGAACCAAAATATCACTGTCCAATAGTATTACTCGATCAAAACTTACGAGAGACCACGCTCGCAATTTCGTATAGCGGCAGCTCCGCTTCACCCCCCGATCCACCTCAGCCTGTCGCACCTTGAAGGGGTACGGCACCGTGTTTGTGCGCATCGCGGCCACCTGCCCCGGTAAAATCCGATCGACTACACCTTTGACCTCCATACTCACTGCGGGAGAAAGCATCACAACAATTTGAGCAGATGTGCCAGACTGGAGTAGTGATGTCACCAGTACCATCGCCGGTAGGGTCGACGCGTCATCACACATCAGCGTTGCGAATGCCGTCATCTGGGGCGCTAGGTTCGTGCTTCTAACGTCCTGCAGTACACCAGCTGAAATCGTTGTGTTCGCTCCTGCCATCGTTGATGTGAGTCGTGGATTCGACATTGACTTCGCCACTCGTTGTCTCACTGATGGTTGCTCGTTTCCAATTCGAGACGACCACGAGAGGAGCATGGCCAGCATGCCTAGATAAACCACCAAGAAACATGCCATGAATGGCATCATTGCAGTAATGCTAACTTTAATGATTAACCGCCTTTTGCAGGTACAATATGTTTCAGTCCACTTACCAGCCGCTGCACAATTAGGTGCTCCAGCACGTCGAGCTCTACGACCCGACGCAGGAGAACCTGGAGCGCAGTCGACAGGGAAGGTCTCTCACACGGGCGCTCTCCGTAATACGCGAGCCTTTCGTAATGTTATTAGTACCGGTTACGAGAACCTAGATGGGACTCCGGACCTGCAGGAGCCCCATCTAGCCGCCTCAGTTCACAGCAAAGCACAGGCCGCACTAGACCCTCGGGAGCGCGCGCCCGAGTCGACCGATCGCGCGGTCTTCTGAAGTCGAGGGGTCCTAGCTTCTTCAATGTAAGCTTGGTTTTTTTTCGCGCTAGTGTAGGAATGATACAAGATATGCATCCAGCGCAGCTGCGCAGCGACGCGGTACACAGGACGCCAAGGACACTTCCCCCCAACGGCCTCTCCAGCCCCGTCAACGGCCTCCCAACGGATAGTCCCCAGGGGCAAGTCCGGCCTCAACGTGGCCAGAGATACCTATCGCTAGCTGCACCACGCGATGGGGCAGCCTCCTACTCTGCGCCGAGGGGGCGCTGATCAGCGTCGCAGACGACACTTACGTACAGGTCCGCGAGCTCAGTTCGGGGGCAGCCCGTCAAAACGACGTTTCTGGGCAGTTCAAGCGCCACGGCGGTCGGTCCCGGGCCCTGGCAGTCCCACTGGCAGGGCGCCCGTGTGCTGCATTTTGGGCGCTCCTCTTCGCTTTCCTACGGGCGCTTTGGGTTTTGTTGAACTAAAACCAACATCAACCTGACATATGCATAAGGCGGAAATTCCGCCCCCACGGTGGGTGCCTGCGTCTGTATCTCCGTTCCGTCAGGGGCGTCGCGGGGGTGTCGCGTGGGTCAGGGGCGTCGCGGGGGTGTCGCGTGGCTTTTTCCGGAGCAATTTCGGCTCGGCGGGCCGCGGGTAGGCCATTTCTTGCGTCCTGGCCCTCTGCATGAAAAGGGGCGCCGCATCAAAAGGGGCCGAAGGTGCCATACATAGCTCGAGGGGTCAAAATTAACCCCGAACTGCTTTACCCAGATACAACAGCTTGGCTTCCCCAACATTTTGCAATGCAATTTCTAGGCTTGAAGAAGAGGGGTGCCATCAAAACTGTGGTCAAGGAAGATTTCGAGAAAGTTGTAAGTTATATTGACGGTACTTCCACATTGCCAGTCTGTGTGTTTCAGCTGGTTCCAAAGACCCCCGAGGAAGCTGTTCGCCTTCGAAAAATCTTATCGCGTAACTATCTTTTTAGCGAGCTCGCCACGGGACAGCTCGACAATGTTGTCGAGGTTTGCCTGAGTTTCGAATTTGTTAAGCTAGCAACTTCTCTCATCTCACAGGTCATGAAGCCGCTGAAGTTCAGTGCAAATCAAGATGTGATCCGCCAGGGGGATATTGGAAAACACTTATACGTCCTAGTGAACGGTCACTGCCAGGTCGCACTCAATCGATTGCCATCCAATCTAGGCGTCGCCTCGCAGGTTTTGGTCGACGGCAAACTCTTGGCTGAATATTTTGAGACTGGGTGCTTTGGCGAGCTTGCGCTGGTCTACAACGCCCCGCGCGCGGCGACTGTTCGTACCACAGAGGAAAGTGACCTTTACAGTCTCGATGTTGGGTCATTTCGCCATGTGCTTCGTGAACAAGCAGGCGCCCGCATTCACCAGTGACCGATTAGGCTTCGAGATTCTTGGTCCGACCGTAACTCGCAGGCGAGCGCGCTCACCTAGCGTGTGTCAAAAAAGTACCACTTTTGAAGACGCTGGACTCTCGGAAGCTGACAGCTTTGGTCAAATCACTCGAGCTCATCAAATTCAAAGATGGTGCCAAGATTATACGACAAGGCGACGAGGGGGATGCCTTCTATATAATTGAGACAGGATCGGTCGTGTGTTACACTACTACTTTTTCTGCCTCAAAGGCAGCTGGCGTTCAGCAAAACTGCCTACTCCTTACTTTTGAGCTCAGGTACTCGCGTCAACACCAGGGGGGAACAAGAAGAGCTCGCAACGCTCACAGCTCCTGACTGCTTTGGGGAAATGGCGCTGATGGACAATTCACCAAGGCACGCCACTGTAGTAGCTAAAGATGAGGTGCACTGCCTTACGCTCGACCGTGCGCACTTTGTGAAGCTTCTCGGCCCTCTCAAAAGCATTTTACAAGCACATTCGTGCCTCCATGTTTTGCGTTCCATTGAACTTTTTTCAGAACTGACAGACGCGGAGTTGGATTCAATCGTGAATGCAATGCACTCTGAGAAGTTTAGTCGTGGCGCTCCGATAATCAGAGAAGGCAAGAAAGGAACCACATTTTATGTTATTCAAACGGGCAGCGCAGAGGTGAGTAAAGACGGGGTGACTATTGGGCAGCTCCAATCGGGAGACTACTTCGGCGAGCGTTCGCTCATTGATGGTTCCCCGCGGAGTGCTTCCGTGTTCGCAACAGAAGATGTTGTTTGCTACACCCTGGAGCGCAAAAAATTTGAATCCTTGCTAATCAACACAGCTGGAACAGCGGGGAAATTCGAAGAGGAGATGAAGCGACGTCAGAAAATTACAAGGTCAAAAAATATGGGTGGAACTCCAATCGGCATCAAAGCAGTGATGAAATTAACATCCCCTCCCCAATAATCTGAGTCTCGCAGGAACTGAAAGTGGTTTATTGCTACCGCCATTCGAGGAACTTACGGTATGCCGCTTACTTGGCCAAGGTACCTTTGGCCGGGTAAAGCTCGTGGAACACACGCGAACGGCGAGCGTGTCACAACCTAACCCGGGCGTCGGTCAAGCAACTATTCTAATAGTAATACGGTCCGGCTAGGTACACACTCAAATGTATGTCAAAGGTACAGGTTGTAAAACAGCAACAAGAGAAGAACGTGATTGCAGAGCGTGACCTCCTTTATGAGTGTGCATCCACCTTTGTGTTGAAGTTACATATGACGTACCAAAGTACAGATGAGCTTTTCTTGTTAATGGAGCTCATCCAAGGAGGTGAACTTTGGCAGTACATCTATGAGAAGAAGCATTTACTGTCACGCACTTCGCTTGGTGGAGTGGCAAAAGCTTCAGCGCAGTTCTATGCTGCGACGCAACAGTGTATCAATCAAACCCAGAGATTATTTGGAAGGGCAACATATTGATGCAGGCGTGTGTGACGTCTGCTCTACATTACGTTCACAACAAGGGTGTTGCATATCGTGATCTAAAACCAGAGAACTTGTTGATGGACTCTGCCGGTTACATAAAAATGATTGACTTTGGGTTTGCAAAAAGAATTCCTTACAAAAAAAAAGGGAAAGAAATGTTACAGACATTCACGCTTTGTGGTACACCAGAGTCATATCGTGCTTTGTCCCTTTGGGGCTCACGGTGTCCTTTGCATGTGGCAAGCATGCTATCAAGACTTCCACCTTAGGTACATCGCCCCTGAAATCCTTCTATCTAAAGGACACGACAAAGGCGTAGATTGTTGGGCCTTGGGCTGCCTCATATATGAGCTACTCTGCGGGCGTACCCCGTCAGCTCCAGTGTGGGCACAACTTCAAAAGGACAGCCCTTCTCATTGAATCAGGTTTGTCCACGATGATCAGCAGCAGATATTTCGTGCGATTGTCCAGGTTTAAGAAACATATGTGGCAGACTTATCTGCTCAATGTAGTTGAAAATTAGGCCAACTCAAAGCTTCGATTTCCCTCAGAGATGGATGCAGATGCTCAAATGCTCATCAAGGGCATGCTCGAGGTAAACCCCGCGCGGCGCCTAGGGAACCTGAAAGACGGCCTCTCTGCCGTGCCGGGTTCAGTGTGGTACCAGGCCACCAAATTTGAGTGGGCGGCACTTTCCGCACGAACTGCGAAAGCGCCATACCTACCACCCGTCAAAGACGAAAAAGACACTTCAAACATCGACTCGATGGACGATGACGATAGCGTTCTAAAGTCTATCCAGTGCACACTCGTGGATTTTAGCTAGTCCAAATCAAGTGCAGGTATCGTGGAAATCAAGACATTTTCTTCCAATTTTGATTGTCTCTTTGATCTATCAATTCAATCGTGATTGACCTCCCCTCCTTCAAAGATATGTTGTTGTGGCTGCCACGCGTCATGGCTCCCTGGGTGCTAAGAGATTTCTTTCTTCAGTCCCATGGCCCCGAATTTACTCGGGTGGCAGTGCGCGAAACAGAGACGGCCTCTCCCGAGTGTGCAGACACAGTCGAATCCGGCTTGTGCCGGCCCATCCCGGTGTGCTGGCAAACCGGGCGGCCCGCGGAAGCGCGCTTGTTCAGTTTGGAGCTACAATGACAGCGGCTAGAGCTTCGCACGCAGCAACTGCCAGTCTCGTTGGCGCGGGGAAGGGGGTCGTGGAACACAGCAAAACGCGGGAACTACGCCGTATTGGGCCGACACGGAGTGGCCTTGAATGCCAACAGTAGTACGATAGTACCAACCACGGAGTAGAGTGTATTTCCTCTATATCCACTCTAGTTCCTCTCGCCAGGTGGCTGCGCCATCCAAGCGCGGTCCGCCGGCCTTCCTTCTGGCATTACTTGATTTAATTTGGGCCCAGCCCCCCTTCGAGGGGAGAGTTTACCTTGCTTCCTTTAGCCTCGGGCTAGTGGGAGATACGAAGCTGCGCGACTGCGGACTGGTTGTCGCAGTAGACGCGGCTCAGGTAGGGATGGAGAGGCCGCTGGGGGGAAGTGCCCCTGGCGTCCTGTGGTCCGTCGGCCTTCATTCTGGCATTACTTAACTTTATTGCGCTCACCCCCCCTTCGGGGGAGGAGGTTACCTGGCTTCCTTTAGCCTCAGGCATAAGCAAAACTGACCCCTGGCGGAATAAACTTCACTGAGCTCGATGAACTTTGGGATACGAATGGCTGCGAGCGCATAGCCAACATTGAAGAAGAAGCAGACTTTAGAACGAATGGCTCGCACCGTTTATTATGCATAGGTTGGGCAATTATAATCACTAGGCTCATTTCCTACATG
>NW_008705580.1:675949-678344 GCF_000186865.1 Aureococcus anophagefferens
CCCGCGCGCGCGTCCCGAATCGCGCGCGCGGGGGATTCGGTGAGTCCGAGGTGTCCGATCGGACAAGGGAGGGAATACGATGTCCGCTGCGACATGTCCCATGTGAAGTCGCGGTTCAACAAATTCGTGCGCGACCGCTCCATCAAGGCACACGGCAGGGGCCACCGACGCTTGTCGAAGCCGGCGGCGCAGCGACGCCAGGTGCGTCAAGGGCTGCCCGACTTAGCGCGCGCGGAGGGCGCGCGCGCGCGCGCACCCCGAACGACGGCGCGTCGACGCCGCAGCCCCGTAGGCCCGCATGTCCTGCCCGGCGTGCGACCGCGACAGGAACCGCAAGTGCATCTGCGGTAAGAAGCGGACGTACAACCGGCGCGCGCGCGAGGAGCTGCTCGACGGCGACACCGCGGCGGCGCCGCCGCCGCGCGCGCCGCCGCCCCCGGATGCGGAAGTCGCGGCCCCCGGCGAGACCGCGGCGGCGGCGGGCGACGAGCCCGAGCCCGACCCGCGGATGATGGGCCTCCGCGCGCCGCCGTCGGACGCGCGGGCGGCGCACGAAACTCCGCGAGCGGGCGACGGTCATCGCGGCCAAGGGCCGCTACAACAAGCAGGGCGCCATCCCGGCGGCGATCTTGGGCATGCTCTACGACTTCGTCGAGGAGCGCGCGCGACGTCGGCCTCTTGCCGCGCACGGCGCTCCCCGCGCACTCTCGGGACGGCAATCTTAGAGCGCCCGCGCGCAAAGCGCGCGATAAAATTTAAGCTGTCCTTGGAAATTTTTCGTCGTAAATGCGGGAAGCGACCTACGTGCGATCCCCACGAAAGGGGAAACGGACGCCTTCGGCTTGCTATCGCGCACAGCGCGAGAGAAAATTTGGGTCGCGTCGCCCAAAATGGCGCAAACACCCACTGGAGTGTCTTATCTACGCGTCGCCACGCGTCGTACGCGACGTTTTAGCGCGGGGTGCAGGTTGCCAAGGCGCGCTCCAGAGCCACTGGCGGATGGCGCGCGAAGCGCGAGAAAAAATTTAGAGCGCGCCGCCCAAAATGACGCGAATGTGTCGCTTATTTCGACTGAATCCCTCTCGCGGGGGATTCTTCCGCCTCCGGCAGGAATCCCCCCCGCCTCCGGCGGGATTCCCCCCCGCCCCCGGCGGGGGGCAGCCGCCTCCGGCGGCTTTCCCCCCTTCGAAGGGGGGTAAGTTGCCGTTCAAACAAAGACCAGCAGCCTGAGGACTAGGAACGGACCCGGTGCCCGTCCAAGACGCCCCGGGCGCACCCCACGCGCCATAGTTGACCTTAAGGTGTGCTCGGATGCGCCGAGGACGGCCGTGCGCGCTGGTGGTCGCGGAGCGGGTCGCTACCGCGCGTCCGCGGGACTGGCCGGCACCGAAACGACCCCGAAATCGTCGACGTGTCGCGGCTCGTCGACGGGTCCCAGGGTCGCGCGCCTCGCGTCGCAGGTGTTGTGGTAGTCGAGGGCGGTCTCCGCAGTAGCCGGAGATCGTTGGAACCGCCGTCATCGATGCGAACTCGCCCGCCAGCGTATCGCTGCGGGTGTTGAGCGCCAGTCAGCGGTCGAAATATGTGCGTCGGGACGATGTTCGACGCCGCGCGCCAGCCGCAGCACGTCTATAGACCCTCCGAAGCATTCGTGACGCGCAGCGTGATCGCGCGCGGCGCAGAACGCGGCTCCGTCGACCGACCTCCACATGTTTTGCCTTCGGAGGCGCATGGGCTGATTCCGCAACGCGTTCGACTTCCCGCGCGTCGATGCGCTGCAGAGGCACTCTCAGCAAGGTCCTCGAGGCTCTTGCACGTTTTGGCGCATAGGTTCGTTCGAGGCGCCGAGCGCTGGCCATCCCACGACCACGACGCTCTCCGCACGGCTCGGCTCTCCTTGGGCGGCTCCTTGCGCTGCGAGTGGCCACCCAAGGCTTGGCGGGGTTCCCAGCTGAGTAAGAGAGCGAAATTCGCACAGGACGCGTGGGGCGGCGCCCAACGACACTGGCCCGAAAGTGGTGTTCTTACTCGGCCGGGAAGTCGACCCACCGGTCGTGACGGACTTGTACGTACGCGTACGACAACGTACGCGTCCGCGCCTCCGCGCGCGCGCGGCGCGCGCAAAGGTCGGTCCCACGGTCGCGGCCGCCCTCCGGGACGACGCAGGGGTCTCCCACGCGTACCCCGGGACGTGTCTCGCCGCGGCAGGGCACCCCGTGGTACGCCTTTCGACGGTCTACGCCGTATGCTGTTGAACCGTAACGGACCCCGGGCGAATTAGATGTCCGAAATCGCGATCCGGATCCCGTAGGCGACATGAACGACCTAGACAACTGCACAGGTTGTAAAACGACGTCCTTTAACTTATAACATATGCTCATAGTTCTCTTCAACA
>NW_008705580.1:678394-679209 GCF_000186865.1 Aureococcus anophagefferens
TGGCCGCGACATCAAAATTACGCGCGTTTACGCGCGGCATGTTGTCGAGGCTGACCGTGCCCGGGTTCCACTGGTCAAGGAGAGCACCGTACTCTTGATGTCGGATGTTGGCGTGAAATCGGAAGTTACCGCCCTTGACGGCAGACGGCGACGCGCACCAAAAAGTCTCCCGGGCGACTACGTTCCCGCGGGGTCGCTTCGGGTGGTCGGCGCAATAGGAAAGGAGGTGGTCTGTGCGGTAGAGTCCATCCGATGCCACCCATCTGGCCCATGGGTTACGACTCTTTAGGTCCTTTTTGCACGTCTCTAAAATTGAAGTGTCGGCAAGAGGTCGTAGGGCCTCGGCGTTCAGGATCGCAAAGGACGAATAGACGCTCGCTCGCGGACCGAGAGCGCCGCCACCGCCAGTCACGATTGGAACTGAAACGTTTGTATCGAAGGGGAGCGTCCTAGCTATCGCATCCAGGAATCGCGGCAACGCCAGAACGTTCCACCAGACGTCGTGCGCGGTGAAGATGTAGTACCTGATGCCGAGCAGGTCGAATTTCGCGAGAGCGCGGCCGTAGACACATTCGTGACGTCTCCGCATGGCTGATACCTGGTCCACAGCGCCTGGGAATCCGCAGGATTCGACACCCAATTCAGGAAAGTCACCATCTGCATAGATTGCCTTGTGCTTAAAATGTGCGAGGAAGGTGCGATTGATCGCGTCGATTCGATCCGTTCGCACGTCGGCGTTGCTTAGAACGACCTAAGCGATTCAATGGTGTAACTTTCGGTGGGGGGTCACCTAGGCGCCAAATAGACAATAGCGG
>NW_008705580.1:679259-682148 GCF_000186865.1 Aureococcus anophagefferens
GAGCCTCCTACCTGACGGTGCAGAATTGATGGAGCATTTCATTGGTTCAGAGACAGAACTCGGTTCTCGTCGAAATGCATTCTTGATGCTGTTTAACGAGGCAGAGGAAATCGCCATTGAGTTCTTGAGAGCAAACGCAGAAAGTTTGGACAGCTTCGGGGATGGCTTCGCACTGCTTGTGTTAGAGTTGACACGGAAGGTCTGTAGGCGTGATCCTGCACAAAAGTCGCGATTCGTTCGGTTCTTATTTCAGCTTCTCGTTTCTCCTTCAGCCGCCGTGAGCTATGAAGCTGCCTGGACCTTAGCTAGCCTATCCTCAGCGCCCACTGCAATTCGCGCAGCTGCGTCAACTTATACATCACTTCTGTGTACTCAATCAGATAATAATGTGAAGCTAATCGTTCTCGAGCGACTTGCAGAATTGAAGGAAAGGCATATTCGTGTTCTCTCTGAGGTGCTCATGGACATGCTGCGTGCATTGGCGTCGCCCAACGTTGACATCTGCAAAAGGACACTCGAAATCGCCATGGATTTGATCTCACCGCGAAATATTGATGAAGTTATCCAAGTCTTGAAAAGAGAGGTTGTCCGTACGCGCGAGTGCGACCTGGAAAAGGGGTCTGAATACCGCGCGATGTTAATCAATTCCATTCATACGTGCGCTTTGAAATTCCCTGATGTTGCTGGGTCAGTTGTTCACGTGCTAATGGACTTTCTTGGATCAAATGGAGCTATGGATGTCATCATATTCGTCCGATCGATAATACAACAATATCCACCTCTTCGTGTTGGAATTTTAGAAAAGCTGGTAACTACCTTCAATGAAATCACAGCGTCGCCCGTATTTTCTACCGCACTGTGGATTCTTGGCGAGTATGTCGAGAGCACTGAATTATTGCAAAACAGCTTCGATGAAATCCTCAAGGGGATGGGAGAGTCATCTGCTAGCCTGAACGAAACCGACAATGGTTTTGAAAATTATTGTAATCCAAGCGTCGAAGCAATAGATAAACCTCTTAACAAAGCTATAATCCTCCCCGATGGCACATATGCAACCCAGATTGTCTCTTTGCAGCCCAATTCAGACCCTGATGAAATTGCAACACTTCCTACTCTGCAATGTCTGATAAAAGGAGGCGACATTTTTCTGGGGACTGTAGTTGCTGGTGCTCTCACAAAGATAGCATGCAAGACACTCAAGCTCCACGGCCCGTGTGCATCAATTTTCAAGCGCCGCCAATTTTCTGCCCTTTCGATCTGCTGCTCCGTGAGCAAACAAGCTGAAATACAAGCAGGTTCGGCTCGCTTGTATGAGGCCTCACTGATTGGGCAAGTTGCAGCAACCGACTCACTCGAACGTCTTGGTATTTTTGCCCAACTACTGCTCGATCCAGCAACATATGCTTTGCATGACAAGTTTCTAGAAGACAACAAATTATCCTTTACGCACTATCTGAAACACACAATACCTGATATCACAAAGAATGATCCTAATTTGACCACCGCAAAACTCCATTCTTGTGAACAACCTGATGATTTGATATCTTGGCGTCAACTACGGCCCAGTCTGGGGTCTAGTGGCGATTCTGAACTTTGCGATGAAGGTGACCTACAACGTGCAACCGGTGCCGGCATCTCAAGTGATGCTTTTGGATTGCGACTCAGCCACGTGTATCAACTATCTGGGTTTGCCGATCCAGTATATGCGGAGGCGTGTGTAACAGTGCATGATTATGACATCGTGTTGGACATTTTAATTGTTAATCGCACACCGTCCACCCTTACAAATCTCACCGTTGAACTGGCAACGATGGGTGACCTTAAGCTCATAGAGAGGCCTCAATCTCTCACTATGGGACCTTTAGACCAACGTTCAATAAGAGCCAATATCAAAGTTTCATCCACTGAAACTGGTCACATCTTTGGTACAATTGTGTATGAAAAATCAAGCACTGCTGAGAAAACGTACATAAATTTGAACAATATACACCTCGATATCATGGATTACATCCGGCCTGCTAGTTGTTCTGACCAAGCTTTCCGACACATGTGGGCTGAGTTCGAGTGGGAAAACAAGGTTGCGATTTCCACAAACATAGCATCCCTGAATGACTTTCTCGAGCACATAGTAACATCCACAAATATGTGTTGTCTAACCCCGAGTTCGTCGCTCGGTGGCACGTCTTCTTTTCTAGCCGCAAATTTGTACGCAAAGTCCATATTTGGAGAAGATGCTTTAGTGAATGTTTCTGTTGAAAAAAAAGACGACGCTGATGGTAAGCTGAGTGGATATATCCGAATTCGTTCAAAAACACAGGGCATTGCTTTGTCCTTGGGTGACCGTATAACTGCAGTTCAACGGAGTGTAACATAGCGCTGTGTAACGCGGGGAAAATATGGCAGGGATGTTCTTACCGCCACCGGTGCGATTGGCTGTGCGCGCTGGAAAAGACGCGACCTAGTTTGGGCCTCGCAACAGAACCCTGGACGCAAAACCCAGCGGGTCTAGCCAGCGGGAAATACGACGCCTTCTATTTTGGGGCCCGCCCGGGTGCGCCCCCCTGCCGCCCGGGCCTCGGCGTGGGCCCCGGCGCCTGAATAAACCTCCAGCCTCTACCCCAGCCGCCGGCCCATTATTGTCGGGGACGTAGTGGGTTCCCTGGCGAACGCGGGAAACTCGACGCATTCTAGTTTGGACTCCGCCCGCCCCCCGGGCGCCTGAGTAAAGCCCCCAGCTGCCGACCCAAAATTGTCGGGGGTGTTTCGGGTCCCTTGGGGTCCCCTCCAGCGCAGGGGGGGGGTTCGGGGCGGGGTTCTGCCGCCGGCGGCGGCCGCGGGGCCTCGGGGCCTACTAGAACAAACTAGAACGGTTCTAGTTCCAGTATACGG
>NW_008705580.1:682312-693665 GCF_000186865.1 Aureococcus anophagefferens
GACGCACGCGGCCCATATTTCGAACGGCCACCGTGGCGCGTCCGATTCGCGGACGGCAGTGGTAGACGCATCGGCGGACGGGCCTCCGAAACTATCAGCGAGGCTCTATTCCGCCGATTCCGGTTGCTTTTGGGAATCGGGGTGGTCGATGGCGGGGGCAAAAAATTGTCTGGGACCTCTGCGTCTGTTGCTGTTCGATTCAAATACTCGCCGACGTGCCCATGCCACGAGTGCCCGCTAGCAGAATTTAAGCAAATTTTAGCTCCTACTTGAGAAAATGAATTTGAACAGTCGTTTATTTTCTTTGTCGCCTCAATGACATCTGACTCATCCGATGCGAGGTCATCTACATCAGAAAGTTCATCAGCGGGTACTTGTACAACTTCACTTCCAGATGTCATGGGTATGGGGGATGCGGCACTCACGTAGGCACCAGTGTCACCGTACACACCGCCGCCTTGGACTTGGGGACTGGAGACTGAGATCACCGGACTGAGTTCACCCCCTATGCCAAATGAGTCATCGTGAGAAATGTTTGATTTGGTCCTAAAAAAGGACTCTCGTTGTGTCGAGTTTGGCAGACAGTAGTCCAACAGGGTCTCGCATAGCGATCTGCCCGCCTCTTGAAAGTGATCTATGTTAAAATGATAATTTTGCAGAACACCAAAATCAGAGCCACAAAAGGATGCTTCCAAAGTGAAACTATTTGTTATACTTAATTCGCGGGCAACAACAACGCGCCCTACAACAAATCCGACATAGTCTAAAATTTACAATCGTAGTCAACGAGACTAGCCTGTGCCCTCTCTTGACTTGCGAACGTGAAAGCTGCAATCCGCGAAGCTCACATACTTTTGCCCGAGATGATTCCAGCTCAGCAACTTAGGGAAAACTCGAACTGTGGGCTTGGGTTTACGGCGATCATCACAGCCGTACATGAATATATTCTGTTTACGCGAGTGCCCATGAAGATCACAGAAGAGAGCAATCTCGCGTTGGGTGCGTTCAACACGAATCAGAGACTTAAGATGATAAATCGTCGGATGGAGTGCTTTAGTCGGCTTCTTCCATTGCCTATGTTTTTTGTGCTGTTATGAGAACCGTGCGTGATTAGGCTACCGATTAAGATCCACACCGGCGAGGGAACAACGGTTGTTCCCATAGAGTACTCCATCAGGATTTAGCATGGGGACAATTTTGAAAACAAATAAAGCTCGGAGGATCCTTGCTTCATGACTATCCCCAACAAGAAAATCGAGAATTCCACGCATCATCCAGCTTGCAGGTGTTTCCCCAGGATGAACACGCGCGCTTAAGATAACAGTTTTTTTACGCCGCAAAAAAGAGGGGACGCTTGAAGATAACTCCACGATCCCTGGAGGAAGCTCATCAGCATCACCAGTTATCGTTATGAGATCGCAGTCCTGGCCGTCTAGTGTTGTACAGAGAAGCGCATGTTGAACAATGCGACGCTTTCGTAACGAACGGAGCATCGAAGCAAGGTGGGCTTTGTGATCCGAATATGTGTATGGGTATGAGTGAGCGATGAGATATACATCGTCAGATCTATCAAATGCCAGGGTGAAAGACAGGGTGTAGTATGTCGCACCATCCGCTGTGCTACTATTGAGACCATTTCGAACATATTGGTTGGACCGATACTCGACATGGGATCCCGATCGTATCCATCCAATCCCGTGCTCGGCGGCATCGGCGCAGGAGTATATGACAGGTTGCATGCCGGTGTTGAACAGCGACTCCGGTTTAGTAAGATTCACTATGTTGAATGTGATACACGGTGGAACAGATAGATTGCAGATATCAACACCAATCGACTCAACACTATGACGTGAATCTAGATGATCTCGGGGGCATGTGTTCGTGATTCCGAAATAGAACCATTGCATGAAGCCATCGGTATGCAAGTCGGCGCGCAAAAAAAGGTCATACTCTGCGGGCCCTCGTTGGACAGCACTCAATAAGTTGGCTGATTCAAATGATGCGTCAAAAAGGAGAGAATGCTTGAATGGCATGCCTATACCACCCTCAGGGACTGTATATGGGACCGGAGTTGCAAGACGTGATTGCATCCCTCGCCCAGCTGCTGACTTCCCAACATAAATGGTGTGCATATTAGCATATTGTGTGTCACCAGCCGTCGGAACGTTTGAAGGCTCGTGCGAGCAAGGGCAATGAAAACTTTCATTTCTTCGTTTTCCTGATGAGCATCGCCTAGCTACCGCTCGGATGGGAGATTGTGCCTGGGCCTGATTTGGTGGACCAACTTCGTTCGACCCAGGATCTCCCCCGATGACTATTCGCTCCAAATAGGGGGGCACAGCAAAACACAGGCGCTCAGTCTTGGGCGCATGTGCAAGTGGATGGAGGGGTCTTTTCCTGTTCCGCCTGATTGAGTGCGACGTCCCACATCTACACAATTTTGCTATCTCTGAGGTCACGATGCTTACATCATTTACTTGGAGCATTGCAGTGACGCAATCATTTGAGTCGGTTCCCGTAGGATTTGCCACCGTTGGTTGTTGTTCATCTGGAGCCAGACATATGGGACCAATGTCAAGATTAGCATCGTCGTTGTGGATTACGCTTTCAGTCATTTTTAAGGGCGGCGATGCACAATCTATAACGCCCCGATGGTTGGCTGAAATAATGTCAAGTAGTGCGTGGACGGCTACTTTTGCTTCATCCATACTTGAAGTTGACATATTCGCAGTATCTACCTGTTTATGTGCATTGTACAAGGACGCTTCAGATTCAGAGGAGGGGGGCTGTTTGGGCGAAATGTAATTTGGTGGCAACAGAAGACGTTTCTCCAACGAAAGTATTGTTTGTGGTGTCTCTAGAACAACTAAGGCACCGGCACAAGCGCTCCCATACGATGCAAAGCCTTTCAGAAAACGACACATGGACGCAAGTGCCAACCACGCTGGCTTGAATGCATGCCCACTACAACCAATTGAAGTTATGAAACAATCCTGCCCGCTTGCAGACAAGGGGGGGTGTTTGGGAGCCTGGAGCTGCATTTTAGCCCAGGTGAGACACACCTTGACGCCCTCACGTTCCCACTGTGCCAAAAAAAAGTCATTTCGAATATGGAATTCTGAGGTACCTCAGGATATCGGCCACCAACCGAGTCAGTATCTTGTGATAATTCGCCATCCATATGAATATCTGAATCTTTTCCAGCACTTTGCGTGGTTTGTTTCTTATTCACTCTAAGATTCATGATGCTAGTACTAGTAAATTCTTCGATGTTACTCTGCGACTCTTTGTGGAGCTCAACGCACTCTTTGTGGTTTGGACGACGGCCGACGAGCGCTGCAAGTGTTTGAAAAACAACAGAGGCAAGTTCAAAGTCTAGTGGTCGCGCCTTCAAGCAAAGAAGAAGCCCGGGGATGCCAGCAACAGTAACGTGCAGCGGTAAGCAGTCCCCTGGGATGCCAAGATACCCACATTGAGACGCCAGGCCCTTGATCATCTTGATCGCAGATTCGGTGATATCCCGTGCATGTGGATGCAGAACAACAGCCGCTAGGAGGGGATCTGCGATCCCAAGTGTGTTCAGCACCTTGAGGAAGGAAGTGTAACGACCAAGGTTGGTGATCGAACGCACACAAGCACGCGTCACATCGCGGCGCCTTGCATGCCATTGAAGGACCAAGACTAGAGCGCCTGCGGTGATTTGAGTTGGACTCGATGTGCCGGTCGTTTGTATGATCGAAGATCCATCTCCGCTATTTGGAGAAGCTTGCTCAGCCTTTGCTTGGGATAGCTGATTTTCCACATCCACAGCCGGGGGTCCCTTGATTGCATCATCGTGCGTTATAGAGTAGAGAATATGGCAAGCTGCGGCGACGGTTTCAACCTCTTCAATCTGCGAACGAAGCACTAAAAGCATCAGAGGTATGCCACCCCCGCGAGCCTAGAATTATGAACCTCTGGCAGCCGGGCAATTTGTGCGCGCGTTATGACACAGCTTCACGCAATGTCATAAGCAACGGGAGCTTCTTGTAACATGCGCAACAGCACGACTGCACCAACACGATGCAAATCGACATGTCTTGGGTGATGCTGAAGCACAGGTAGAAGGACACGAACTCCACCTCCAGCGGCAATCTTAGAACCCTCGCCACGATTGTCGGAAAGGATGGCTAGTGTATGACAGCCGGACTTTGCTAGCTCTTCGTGTGCAGAATGCTCTTCAAGCATCGACAATACCTACAGGTTTGAAAATATGTATACAACTCTGACACGTGTACACAGCCCCGCAAACACAGTCACGGTTGCGCCGAGTTCTGAAAGCTGCCTAGCATTCTCTGCATTACCCACAATGAGTGAAGCCAATGCGTCAAATACGAACGGGACCAACACTACATTTGTTCGATGGTTGTGAAGTACCTGCAACAAGCATGGGACCCCCCCATGGGCGGCAATGACTGTCTGATTTTGTGCATTCTGGCACATATTTGACAGTGCTCCACATGCAGACTTGAGAAAATCAGCGCTTGTTGGGTGAATACGCATACCTTTCACAATTGCTGGAATTCCACCCTGGCGACCGATGACTTCTTTCAGCAGCGGGTTGTTGAAAGCCAGGGACCACAGCAAGTCGCAGGCGGCTTCGAGTAGATCAGCGCGAGCAAGATGCTGCTCCATGATACTGCACAGAAGGCGCATACCATCCCTTGCGATGAGAAGCTTATTAGCTTCCTCTCTGGAAAGTATTGCCAGCACACCACAACACATCTTCAATGATTCAACGTGATGAAGATGATCTTGCATTCTTTTTAAAATTTCGTGAACACGGTTCAGGGGGGATGTAACGCCAACAATCATCTCACTGCAGATCTTGATCACAGGATGGCGTTCATGCTTGGGTAGAAGATTTGGGCTGCAGCAGATTCTCGTATGTGCAGGTGATATAGCCGCCAGGATATATCAGCCAGAATATTCGGAAACTAAGTTATTTACTTGTCTAAGCTACTTTCTAATGGGGACGCACGAGGGACGCACAGCCCGAAAAAAACAAGATCATTACATATGCCTAGTGGGCGAAGGAGCTTCTCGTGCCGTGTTCCGCCGCTGCAATATCCATAAGGAGCGAAGGGTGTGGCGACTGCGCAAAGATTTGACGCGGGGCAGCCTCCGTTCGAGGAAGCCACAGTTATGTAAGACCTTGGAGTCTGAGGTGATGTTCGAGCAATGGATTGGGAGTGCAATATAGAAGCAGCGTTATTTTTAAGGGTACACAAAGATTCACTGTCTCTTTGCATAGGAATGGCTAGGGATCAAGTTCGCGCCACGTGCAATTGTAAGCGTGGTGCCTAGGAGCGTTGCACAAGGCTTTGAAGATACCTACCAAGTTTTTGGTTCTGTACCCCTGTACTTTGCCCCCAGGATCGGAGTTGTTGCTCCGGATGCAACCCAGGCGTGGCTCCCTCTTGGTCCAGGGGAACCCCTGGTAGGTCCCTGTTTTGCTGTGGAAGTGAAGCCCAAGCAGGCGGAAAAGGTGCGATCTTGGCTCGTTGAGCCAAGTTGGGCTGCATTCAAGTCCAGATTCTCTCGTATTCACATCGCCCGGGCAGCGCGTGGTGTGGTGAGACCCCAATCAGACGACCACTATCGCGCACTCTTTTCAGGAGACCAACTGTGCATGCAACATGCCATAAATGCAAGCTTGGATCATCAGACTGGGCCTGTGATATCTTGCTTCGTGGGAGGCGCGCGAATCATGGCCCCTACAAATGCTTCAAATATATCCACTGTCGTTGCTGCTATTCTTGCAAGGGAACCACTCTTGCACCGCCTAAAAGCCGCACAACAGACCCTAGACTTCCTTGATATTGATGGCGTAGCTATTGTACTCGCTGCACCTGCACTACATGATTTGGATGTCGAAGACATTATTCTCGGTCGCCGATCCATTCCGGGGAGGCTCTCACAAAGAGCGGAGTTCGTTGCGTCAATCTGTAGGTGCACCCCTGGGTTTCTAGCAGCAACTGGGCCTGGTGCTAGGGAGATACGCCGCAACATAGCAATTGCCGCCATCCAGGCACTCCATGCACCAGACCTCTTGGATCTTCTTCACCACTGGCTGGTTGCGCTTTCTCTTGATGACATATCAATAGTAGTTTCTGCTTCAAGGCTCACCTCCGCTAAACTCCAGGCCGAGCCAAGACTCCAAGCAAGCAGCCATAGTGGTATTATTCAGCTTAGCGAGGATGAGGCCTACGCATATGCGATTGCTGTCGTCGACGCTGGTCTAAAGCCTGCCTCAAAACTTCGGGAAAAATGTAGGAACGAACGGATCGTCGTCGAGACCGCAGGATCGGTCCTCGACAACCCGCCGTCAACAGCGAGCTTAAGCGGAAACGAGGATGGGGACTCAGCACCCGGGTTGTATCACTAGCTGGTGCAGGATCCCAGGGCAATCTACCAAGACAACACCCGGCACCAAGTGTGCCTGGCAGACCGCAAGGTAAAATGCTGGCTGCTGGCCCGCTGGCCGCTGGCAGCCACCCACTTCTTCACTATGCGACCTGCCCTCTAGAGCTAAGTCTCTTCACAGCTTATGGAATGCCGCGGTATCACCTAACCTCGCAGCTGCAAGAGTTACGTGGACTGACCTACTGGCGGTGACGCCAGGGAGGGAGGACCTCAGTATACGGGGCTTGAAGATATATATCGCACTCGATGGGGATGCGCTCCAGGCGCACAATAGCATGACCGAGATAAGAGGCCCTCCGGGAGCATGGTACGATGGTAACTTCAAAATTGCACCAGGGGGAGTCTTGTAAAGGGATGTAAGCTCCTTCACTGTAGACTAGAAAGGTGGATATTTACACTGCCCTACCAACACCGGCGGGGATCTAGCAACACTAAGCGGTGAGCTGCGAACGCAACCCCCAGACTCCTCGGTCACTAAAAGTGTGCAAGAGAAAGAAAGAAGAAGATACCGCGGATAGATACAGTACTAGCATGATAGTAGTAGAATAGTAGTAGAGTAGGCTGCTCGGCCAAGAACTTCACACGGTCGAAATTTATGATCGAGCGTCAAAACCACCAGTTTGCTCAAGCTCGACATCAAAACTGGTCGATAGAACCAAAACAAGCATATTTCCGGTGGATTCGAGTGGTCTCCAGCGGCCCCAGGGGTACCACCCCCACCAACACCACCACTACCTCACCCCATTCTCAGAGCACTCATCTCAGATCAGCATGACAATGGTTAAGGTCTGTTGTGCATCCCTCTTGCTGTAGACCTCAAGTTAGACCTCGACGACACCGCCATGGTAACGAGCACCCGGTGATATATATCCACCACCCGCTTCCACCACCCGTCCACTCGGCCTTTCGCAGCTCGCAGACAAGGTAAACTCCCCCTACAAGGGGGGGGCTGAGCTCAGTTGAATGCAGGAGTGCCAGGAATGAAGGCCAACGGGCCGCGTTTGGATGGCGCAGCCACCTCATCCTAGTGTCACGGCAGTACCAACATGAGCGTGATATGTTTAAGGTTGCGGCTAAGTTTGCGACTCCGCCTGAGTTTTCTTACCGAGCTGCCGAGCTCCCATGTACTAGGCGCTTTTATTGCGTGATGAAAGCTCAAGGGCAAAAGGACTGCCGTCAATGGGCATCCAGCTTGGGTATAAGTAGTAAGAAGCAATGGGCTGGTGTGACACCTCCCGACTTGACCATGCCAGGGCTATGGCAGCCGTCCCGATTGATTCGTGATATTCGACTGTGATTGCGTGTAGAGCCCCCCTGAGAAGATAAACCTGACCACTTCCGACGAGAGTGCCACCTATGGCCTCGGCGACAAGAACCCCTTCGACATAGACGCGTGCTGCGTCATTCGAGTCTGAAATTCTCAAATCAAGTGTAAACAGTGCAGTTCGCGGGGACGCGAGCAAGCCTATGAAACGTCAATAGTTCAAACCCAAAGAAAGCGAGGGGCGCTAAATGCTGTTTAGCTTTCTGTATACCGGTCCAGCGGATGGAAACATAATCAACAGCGCCAGCGACAAGCTCTCCATCGCCCCAATCGTGCCTACGATGTCAACATAGTTTAAAACTCTGTAAAACGGAAACTTCAGCACATGATAGGCCCTACTTCTTGATAAACAGCGGCGGGCTCTCCAAAGAAACCTCCATTTGCGAAATATGCGGCGGTCAACCCGCCCCCCCCCGCCACGACTCGTCTTGTGCTGAAGATGCGTGTGGCAAGATCAACGTGCACGTTGTATATGCCCGGCTCAAGATGTGCAGTGCTGTAGCGTATGGCATACGTGCCATCTCCTCTATCGTCCGCAATCCCTCTAGCCTACACGACTTTGACGTAAGATGATACATGTGTGCATTGGCCCTGGTGTTCCAGGGCGAACACTCGTGCTACCGATCTCGCTCCACGCAGCTGAACTCGAAACGCCTCGCCGCCAGTCGCAATTGCATTTCCAAAGCTGTCACGAGCTCGAACGATGAAGTGGTGATCTGGGGCCGACTGCTCTGCAGCTACGGTGGTTCGCGGCAGATTACCAGAGACTCCGCTCCATGACGGGCTTACTCGACCTGGACGACAGATAATTTCCTGCGGCATTCTTGCGATCAACATTCCATCCAGCGATACCCACAACCGATGAGTTCCGGCTGCGCTGAGAATAAAGTTGACTGCGTACTGGCCTTGTGTTGCTGTCCCACCGTCCAGCGGGATGATGTTGGCCTTAACTTTTGCTTCTTGCGCCGCATTTTTTTGCAATGTGAGCGTAGCAGAAAACCTAGCTACCTCCGCGCTGGACAAGTTTGCTAGGGAGTTGTAGGCCGCATCGCGAGTATTCAGTGTCAGAAGAACAGGGTTGCCTGCTGCGACGCCTGCTGCAAGCTCCTCACCGCTTACCGAGGTGGTATGTCTTGATATGACACCTGGAAGGATTTTGACCTTCCAAGGTGATCCAACCACGTGTGCTTCACGAAATGTGGACTCGATCTCTGTTTGCGAGTTGGAGGTGAGAGTAAAATGAGCCCTGGCACGGGGCAATCCAACAACTGCACTGATCGTGTAAGTTCCAGATACCATGGCGAATATCAGCGGCTCGTAGGTTCCATTGCCATGGTCAGTCAGAGGCGCGTCTATTCGTACATCATCGGGGCCCTCGGCAAACACAGCCAGCGCATCACCCCCTTGATGGCGCAAGTTTGCACAGGAATCACGGATCTCCACGATGCCTATACTGTCCCAAGCTGCAGCCGTGTGCGTTCGAGGTGCGCTCGCGAGCGTTGACGTCTCGCCCGAGGCTGATCCGGGTGAAATATCCACCTCAATCCTGGCGCTCCCGAGTGCGGACGCCCTGAAAAATGCCCGCGCTGGGATCATTGTGGGTTGTGATTCTGATGTTCGTGCCCAACTCAACCGGAGGAAGGCATCAGCTCCGCGTTTGTGAAAGTAAGTCAACTCATACACGTGGAGGAGATCAGGGGCGTTTGGGGAGAATGCACCTTCCTATAAATATACGGGGCGTAGGTCGATAGCGCGACACCCCACCTCAACCCAGCCCAGGCTCGCTCGACAGTCAAGTTTCGGACGCGGTATGCCGTGTGCTTCAAAAACAATATGCCCAAAATGAGTAGAATTGCCATTTGAGAAATAAGATTGGGCTTGTACATACTGGCTGCCACACACAACTACCCCGTCGATCTTTAGGACGACTGAGGCGCCGGGGTCGGCATCGACATGCAGAATGAAGTCTTCTGTGCTTGGAAACTGCATCTGTCCGCTGATATGGGCGAAGAAATATTCCGTGGGGACAATCCCAAATAAATGTGAAGAATTTCCCAGTGGTTGAGGCATATTGTTGCTCAACTGAATTTCCCGAAGAACTCCAGGCATGCCCCAATCCAATTCGATTGTGGTGGTTTGGGCCGTTAAGAATGGTTGGACAAGATCAAATTTGCCATACAGTTTGATATCGATTCCGAATCCGAGGGAGAAAACGTGCAATTTGTGCGGTCCAGCCAGGCTAGGGAAATAAGACACATCGTGAGAATTGCCTCCGATGTATCTCCCGACCACCTACAAAAAGCAGCCGCAATGCACCAACGCTAATCTTGGTATCAGTGGGATTGGGGACGAGCATACCTCGATTGTTTCGTAGCGGACCCCAGTCGAGCCGTTGGGGGCGCCACCGCCCACAATGACTGCATAAAATTGTTCTTCCGATTGGTCGGTGTGTGGGTTGCCCCACCTGTCCCGCGGGTGGACAACGACAGGGGCACGGGCACATGCAACTACATACATTTCCACACCTTTGCCCACCGGCGATGATTGTGATGCATCGATGGCCCCTGGTAAGACACGCCTAACGAGACCACGCTTAAGCACTGCTTGGAAGATAGTCACGCTGCAGTAATTGAAGGGAGGCACAAGGAAAAAGGGCTTTGCGCGACGTTTTCTTGCGACACCTGATAGGAATGTAGGTTGTTTGGGCTCATGAAGAATGAGACGCAAGTTCCCCTGGTATGGGAGATATCTGTCGTGAAAGCCTCGTCAAATACCACCAGATCATACTCGCCAGCAAGAGTGGCATTGTATGCGAACGAGTAGATTCCATTTCCCATGGCGTGTACAAGGGCAGTCACTGTTTGAGAAGTCTGCACCCTGTGCGTTAAGACTGCGCTGAAGTTGGAGACCCGGGAAAGGCCAACATCGTCGATTCTGTTGTTCCCTGTATCACTTGCGGCTACGGAAAAATTAGTAAGCTGGCCTGCGATTGCAAACGAGAGCCCGGGACCAAATGCCCGTGTGGTGTTACCAGCAACGGCACCATCGCTTATGTGCACTCTGAATGGGGAACCCATGACATGAGCACCCCTGTACCTTACCTCGAGTTCAGCTTGACCGCTCTTAAGTGGAGTGTACGTACAAATTGTAGAGCCGTTTCCAAACGAGTTGCTGCACGAGCCATTTGTATCAGAGATTATCCCACAAGAAATGTATTCGTCTTCCCCCAAAACGGAATTCCCGTACGCATCACGGGCAGTCGCAGTGAAGTTCGTGGCTACATTTACTGTCGCCGTTTCAAGTCCTGGGCCCCAATCTGCACTGCTAGCATACGCCACCGCGGCGTTTGATTCTACCACGTGCAGGAAAGGCGACCCTTTGATATGAAGGTCATGTATGGTCACAGCAAGTTCATGAACCCCAGAAATTTTTGGCCGCACAAATGCAAAATAAGTCCCATTCCCTGCATCCACAATGCTTCCGATTGTAGTAGCGCTGTGAGGTGATCCACGATGACTAGCCTCCCAGTCTTCGAGTTTGCTTGGTTCGCTCAGGACGTACTGG
>NW_008705580.1:693939-698363 GCF_000186865.1 Aureococcus anophagefferens
AGTGGCCCCGTCGCCAAATCATCATGAGAGTGGTTAGCTCTGTAAGACACATCCAAGTCGTACGAGCCAGATGCTGTCGAGTATCCGTGAGCGCGAACAATACTACCAACCAAATCCAGCGAAAGAGAAAATTGAACCACGATGGGAGATTCCTGTGCTGGGTTCCTCAGGGTCGCATTTGCTTTCATGTTCAAGCTGTCACGACTTTTAAGCGAGCTGGGACTGAACGCCATCGTGCGGATTTTAGCGACTGGAAGCGCATACAAAAATGGCTTCAGATCGTCGCAACGGTTGCCGAACACATCAGCAAGCACCACTTGAAATACAAGCGGGTGACCAGCCTCGCCGGCAGTCAACCCGCCCCCGACACCAAAAGAGCGTTCAGCAGACACCGCGGCAGAGGCAACCTCAACGACAGTTGGGGAAGTATGGAGTTCGTTTACGTAATACCTATTTCATTACCGCGTTCGCAAGAATTTGACAAGATGCGCCGGATGCCCGTCGATGAAGGCTCTACTCAAGAACAAATAATCAGGGGAAATAATCGTACGTGATGTGGATGTCGACGACCATTCAAGTGAAATGCCCTTATTACACCCAACTAGGTCTCTTTTCCTGCCACCAAGAAAACATCCTTGAGCAGGACGAGAGAGGCGCAATTCGAGGACGATCGAGTGCAAATGACCCGCCTTGGAATGTATGGGCACCTTCAACCCAAACTCTGGATAATTCCGAGCTCTCCAGGAATCCGCTATCAGCCTGCCGTCAAACCAGAGTCGCACACCAGTTCCTTCACCAAGAGTAGTTACATACAGAAAGTAGGGCTCACTGTAGCTTGGACACAACCGACCACTCCACCGCACAAAATTAGTGTCCAGTCCCAGTTCAATCTGTGGCGAATCACCCACTTTAAGATATCCGTACTCCCAGCGAAATTTTATTTGTGCATCTGTACGTACCACGGCTTCCTTTGCCCAGAGCTTCGTGTTTTGGTAGTATTCACCACACAGGCCGCCCAATGCTACCACCGATGTGTGCTGCTTGTATACTCCCACCTTTGTTCCATTCCACCACCCAAAGTAAGTTCCATTCCCGACATCATGGATGGTGGTGTCAAATCTGCTGAGCTCGCTAGCATATGGTAGTCTCAAGTACTTGCGATTTTTTGTTTCCCCACGTGACACAAAGGAAAAGAACAACGGCTCAAAATTGACATCAAAGATGTCACCTCCGGTATGCATCTTGATGCCTGTTCCCGAGTATGCAAGAACGACTGTCTGCGAACTGGTACCAGCAATACCTCGCGAGGCACCCACAACACGAGAGTGTTGAGCACTGGCGTGAGGGGAATCATCATCGACTATTGTGATAGTTGCCCTCCGCTGCGCACCTATTGTGGCTCCTCCTCTGGGACTTGTCAGCTCGGCGACTGCGACCTCATTGCCCTCGAAAGAACGGTCATCGTGCACAGTCAGAAGGAAGCTGAGCTCGGTGACACCGGCATCGAACTGTAGCACAGTCGATAGTGTATACGCGGCCGTAGGACTTAGATCGCTAGTGTCAGTTGTGATGTGCCGTATTGCGTAGCGCACACTGACTGACCCTACCCCACCACCTGTCCGCCGCACAGCCAGGCGAATAGTCTGCGCCGTTTCGGCAACAGCGTAGGAGGAACTGGACCAAGCAAAGGTCCCCTCGTGGCCACAAAGGACATGTTTTAGTTCGTCTGAAATCTTCGTACAATTCCAAGCGGGGCTTCCGGCGCGCCCCTGTTCGCAGCGCGTCGTTCTCTCGTGGAGAGGCTCACTTAGGCTGACATTCGGCGCTAGCCGAAATGATTCCGAGTCATCGAAGTATTCTAACTGCTGCGTGTTATACCGAAGGTCCGATGATAGCTCCCTTAAATCGTCTTGCGATAGTTCAGGATCTATCACTCGTCGGCCTGATCGGTGAATGGAATGTAATGGCCTGTCGGTACATTGTAAGCATGTTCGAGAATCACACGAAGTACACCGTGGGTCATATTCGCGAGCACAGCCCCTGCAAGTTAGAGACATTTTGTCAACTCGATAACCTTCTGCGCATCTCGTACACCCCTGCGTTGTGCATTCAGTGCAAAGAGGGTCGAACGTAGCGCATTTTGGAATCGAGCAGTCGCCACCAGTTCGCTGAGATTGACACTCACAAAGACCAGTGGTATAGTTGCAAATACCTGCTCCGCTGCAGTCAGAAGTGATGCCTAGCCCGCCGGCGCTTTGGCATAGCCGCTTGGGGTAACACAAAGAGCCTGCTCTATAATGGCTGGGCTCGCAGGTACTGCAATCGATTCCTTGATAGCCAGAATTGCAGTGGCACGTGCCAGTCCGCCGATCACAGTAGCCGTATTCCTTCGCATGACAAAAGTATCTATTCATTGCTAGCGGGCCTACCATGCTTGGACAGACCTGACGTCCCGGGACCGATTGCCAGCGACGAGGATGAGTGCGCGTGGAAATACTTCCTTCATTGACATGCTCCGGCGTGGTAGTCTTGGGGTCCTCCACTCGCCCGACAAGGCCTACCTCATAAGGCGCCAATCCGTCGTGGAGTTCCACACCGGCGTTCAGCAGACGAAATGGCTCCCCGATGCGAAGCGAGGCCAGTAGGAGTATATTGATTGTAAATTTACACGAGTATCGAAACATGTTCTAGAACTTCGAAGTTGGTACCATTCGTACTGGCGGTAGGATTCGTGAAGCCGTTATTCATGGCCAGGGGTTACAAGTAAAGAGCAGCCAATGCCCGGATAGAGAGATAGGGAGATTTCTAGGGAGATAGAGAGGCTCGCCTACCTAGCGGCCCGCTGCCACAGAGCCGCCCAGGGTTTCCTTCCCTTCCTTAATACTTTCCGACTAGAGAGTTTTCCCTAGTTAGAGAAATATGAGAGTATCCCTACCCTGCTCCCTCAGGCTCATTAGAAAGTTAGGATAGTTTACTAGCCTCCTAACGTCGCTATGACGCCAGTCAAGCTACTATCCAGCAGGTGCACCGTCCGGCGACTGTGCAACCTCGCTGAGCCTGGTGCTATCTGGCACGTCGCTGTGACGCTAGACTTGAAACTGGATTAGAATGAATTAAGGAAGGGAAGGGAAAACTAGCAGGATACGCAGTAGGAGCGCAGTGGGGTAAAGTGCACTGCAACATCAAGATGCAGTTCACTGAAGATGAAGGTAGAAATCTCTCTATCTCTCTAACTACTATCCATCAGGTGCACTGTCCGGCGTTAGGGAAACTCTCATATTCCTCTAACTAGAGAAAACTCTCTAATCTGCCTTGAATGATGTCGCTCGAGAACGCAGACGCGCTATCGAGTCCGTCTGAAAGCCCGCTTCCGCCAGCGATTCTGCGGTCCTTGGGCGATCGTTCATATGATAAACGGAAAAACGCTGCGCTTGAAATAGAAGCCCTGATAAAGGCGCTTCAAGAGAACAATGATACCGATCGCATCTGTTCTGTGATCGCAATGTTAGGCCAGGATTTTGCGACTTCCACCAACGCAAACCATCGAAAAGGAGGTTTGATCGGACTCGCAGCTACGGCTATAGGTCTCATGCATGACATACGTTTGTATCTTGATGCTCTTCTCCCACCTGTGTTACATTGCTTGGACGATCCAGAAAGCCGCGTGAGGTATTACTCTTGCGAATCTCTATATAACATTGCCAAGGTAGCACGAGGACACATTTTGAGGTACTTCAACCAAATTTTTGATGGGTTATGCAAGCTGTTTGCCGATGTGGATATTGATGTAAAGAATGGTGCGAATCTACTGGACAGACTCATCAAGGATGTCGTCACTGAATCCGAATCGTTTGATGTGGAACGATTTATACCCTTGCTCCAGAAATACATCCGGAGATCAAATCCATACATACGTCAACTTCTCGTTGGTGCGATTGGTACAGTTGAATTTCGCATTGTCATTGGCGTGCTTCTCAGGTTGGATTACAGTGTTAGACTCAGTGCCAGATATCAATATGCTCGATTGGCTGCCCGACTTTTTGGACGGCCTATTTAATATGCTTTCTGATTCGAACAGAGAGATTCGCCAAGCTGCAGACTCTGCCATTGCTGGTTTCCTAAATGAAATTAAAAAATCACCAGTCGTGGAATTTGGTCCCATGGTTGGTATCTTAGTTAATCAATGTCACAACAAAGAACGTTTTAACCGTCTCACGGCCATTACCTGGCTGAAGGAATTTATTAAACTGGGGGGGGATCGCCTGTTGCTCTTTTATTCTGAGCTACTGGGCTCCATCATGTACTGCATCTCGGACAGTGATCTTGAAATCCGCCAAGTTGCTGGCTATACAAATGTTGAATTGCTCGATCTTGTGAAACAAACTGCAAATGAGTTTGAGCTCTCCCCACTCCTCCAAACCCTA
>NW_008705580.1:702712-703673 GCF_000186865.1 Aureococcus anophagefferens
GCCGCATATGCGGTGAATTCTAACGAACGGGCGCTGGTCTTTCTTTATGTATTGCACGCCCACGTGGAGCGGTGCAGCATTAGGCTGGGTTCGTGGCAGTCTCTTATCTAGGAGCCCAGATCACAGGTCGTAACTTGAGGTGGATACCCTGGTCCGGAATGAAACACAAACTTTGAAGAAATCCTAGCGTCTAGGGGACTAGACGGTCTCTGAAACCGAGGTCGTGCTACAACGAAATGATGTCACGGCCGAGCGTCAACAATCGAGCAAATCTACTTCAAGTTACGACCTGCGGAGATGACACTGCACTCCCCGTAACGTTGACATCAACGTTCCTTATTACCCTAGTTTGGAGTATTTCTCCCCACCAGCTCCGATTCGGCCTCGATCCAGCCCATTCCGCCGATTCCGCCTGTTCTGCCTATTCTGCCTACTCGGTGCCCCAAGTCATGAGAGCTCGACTCCATGAGCACAAGCGACAGAACAGGCAGAACAGGCGGAACAGGCGGAATAGGCAGAATCGACGAACCCACGTGGCTGCGCGTGGGCTAAGACGCCAAGTTGGTGTTCAACATTGTTTTATTGAAGTAAAAAAGACGGGACCGAATTCGACCTCGCCCGGCAACACGAAGCGGGAAGGAAACCGGAATGGAGGCGGGACGAGGCAGGACGAGGCAAGATTCCGGCTCCGAAAATGGAGGCCGAATCGCGATCCGCGGACGTCAATTCCGTCCGATTCCGCCACCATTCCGCCTTGATTACGGTGTTCCGAGAGGCGGAATCAAAGGCGGAAGAGAGGCGGAATCAAGGCAGATTCCGGGTCGACTCACCTGAACGGTTCAGACTCAGTTTTCATAGCGTGAGTTTCATAGCCGCAGCCAAGTCCTAGTTGCAGCCAGCCTTTCATAGCATTTCACACACGCCGCTAGACCAGCATACCTCGCATCCCCCGTGCATCGCC
>NW_008705580.1:703723-704617 GCF_000186865.1 Aureococcus anophagefferens
TCTAAAGCTGCTCCGCTGTTGACATCACCCACTGGCGCGCATGCGAGAAAATGGCCTACAGCGACCCTTTCACTGGTTGCAGGTGCTGGCATGGGCACTTTTCCCTTTTTTCTTGACTCAATACTATGGCGTCCTGATGCCGCTCTTCTGGTCGTCGCCCTTGGTGTTGTCGGCGACACTAGGATACACGCTCGCTGCATCCGCAACGTGGTCAGCAGCCTGGCTCACGTCCTAGCCCAGTGTACTCTGATTCCGTGCTTGTGACTTCCATCTAGGTCAAAAGTCGATCCCCGTGACCCCCGAGTAGGGCCAATTGGTGAGCTTGTGCCATACGAAGCTTTACTTGTGAAATGCAGGCAGTGCTGATACGATCACACCAGATGAGAACTTGTGCGCGGCTATTTTATCACGCATCTGTCGACGATCAACACCACATCGTCAGCCTACTTGTACATGTTTTTGCTACATATGCCAGGTGGGATGAGCGAGGAAGCGCTGTTGCACACTGAATTTTAGGTGATGGTAGACGTGTCTTCAAGACATTGCAGGTTCTGTGACAAGTGTGTACTACGCTTCGATCACCACTGCAAGTGGCTCAATAATTGCGTGGGGGGGCGGAACTATCCATTCTTCTTTCTTGCTATTTTAGCCACATTTTGCTTCACTTCGATCCAGCTCACCTTAACTGCATATGCCGCACATGCACTCTTTCGAGCGGGCGATTCCTCTATCAAATTGCGCGCCTCGAGTATTTGGGTTGGTCGCATTGCCGGTGCCGGCACCGTTAAGCTGTTGGTCCTCTGCACTTGTGTGGTTGTTGCACCTGTCGTACTTTTCGTCGCACAGCTTCTTATATTTCATGCCTTGCTACTCACTCGAGGTGTCACGACGTCG
>NW_008705580.1:708952-713183 GCF_000186865.1 Aureococcus anophagefferens
CTGAGGATCCCCGGAGCACAGGGTCCTCTGGTCCACGTGGCTGCGGCTCAGCCGAATCGTCTCTCAAGGCCTCCCGCGCTGCTTGCTCATCAGACCTCGCAGTTGTCGCCTTCCGCAAGTGTTCCTCCAACCCAAAGCTATCCTCGCTAGAGGCTGGAGCCACCTGTGCTTTGAGGTAGGCGGCAGCCCTTAAGTAAGCGCAGTGCCCTCGCAGAATGCTACCGCTATTCTCAGCCCCACGCACCAATCGCCCGTTCACTATCGAAACCTCCTGGAGACTATTAAGAAAAATGGACACATTCTCAGACATGTGCCTTGCATGATCAAAGGATTAACGCAGATGGTCCCGACCGCGCGGCTGGCGCCTCAAAAAGTTTTGCTTTTCAGCTTGCTAATGCGGTGACCCAGTGCAGAACGCAGCCACCTTGTAGGATGTCGTAGTTGAAGATGAATGTAGAAATCTCTCTCGGCACACTGTGCCGGCACAAGATACGCCCAGCAGGGGGTAGACGCGCGCGGAATTTTTCCGGTCTCTAGCCTCCCTTTAGGCCCCACTCGACCCGACTAATATCCCGGCGCGGCTAGCTTAACGCAGATGGTCCCGACCGCGCGGCTGGCGCCTCAAAAGGTTTTGCTTTCCACCTTGCTCCCCTCATGGGATTTGCGGATTTCCGTTGGTGCCGCCATCTTTCATTTGGACAAAGTTGACCTACCAAACACGAGAGATCTGCTCCTTCCCCGAGCACTACGTAAAATTCAATGTCGCATTACGCCACGGAAGACATCAAATGCGAAGGAACCATGCAAAAGAAGGGCGGCATGCGATGGCAAAAGCGATACTTCATCCTCTACCAGAACGGAACCCGACCCGCACAGCTTGTCTACTTCAAGGACAAGTCTACCGATGGTGATGCTCGGGCCACGTTAGAGCTGACATCAGACACAAAAGTAGATCTCCTCCTTGGCAAACCTCACGCTTTCCAAGTGATCTTAAAAGGCATCGCCACCGAGTTGTATTAGACGGAAATGAACAAACGATGGATTCACAGGTCGTGCTCTCAAAGTTGCTGCGGAGACGCTAGAAGACCGAGAAAAATGGATGAAATGCTTTCGTGATTGTATCTCTATGGCCATTAGTCAGACGATGGTTCACGTGAGTACGAGATCTATTATTATTTCCCATAGGAGTCCTCGTTTAGTTTTCTGGGACCAATTGGTTTGTGGACCCAAAGCACACTAGCACCCACATAGCGACGGGAGTCGGGTCTCTATGCAAATTTGCACCTAAATATGGAGGTTAGGTATAAGCTATTACGGAAGGTCGGTTCTGGTGCGTATGGATTTGTAGTTGCCGCAGACGATGCGCTCATCATGCGTCAACTACATATCTCAGCGAACATAGAGCATCGAATGTTTACTAGGTGTCTTCTGGTAAGCAAGTTGCGATCAAAAAGGTGGCGAGCGCCTTCGAGGACATGGTAGATGCCAAGCGTATGCTCCGGGAGGTGAGGCTTATGCGCCAATTCAATCACCCCAATGTGGTCAAGTTATATGACATAATGGAACCTCCTTACATCGAGGATTTCGAAGATTTGTATATAGTTACTGAACTCATGTCAACAGATTTGCAGAAGATCCTCTATTCCAAAACGAAACTTTCAGAAGAGCAAATGCAGTATTTGCTCTATCAGCTCGTAGCGGGCATGAACTATATCAACTCAGCTTCTGTTTTACACCGTGACCTAAAACCGTCAAACTTACTCATTGACATCCAGACGTGCAATTTACAGATTTGTGACTTCGGCCTTGCACGCGGCACCGCTGGCCAGAAAGACGCAATAGAGGATGCACCAGCAACGCAGGGCCTGCCAATTATGCAACCCACCCCAGAGGCAGCGAGCACGGAGCAGCAGGAATACACAGAATACGTCGTGACTAGGTGGTACCGAGCGCCCGAGATCATGCTCGGCTTCCACGCCTACGACCAGGCTATTGATATGTGGTCAATTGGTTGCATATTTGGCGAAATGCTTCTTTTGCAGCCGGTGTTTCCCGGTAATGACTACATTCACCAACTCAAGTTGATTGTAAAAATGTTGGGTCGCCCACTGCAGGAAGATCTTTGGTTTGTTTCCAACCAGAATGCGATGAATTTCATGCTACAACTCCCCGACTATAGACCTCAAGTCCTTAAAACCAAATTCCATAATGTGAACAATACCGATGCCCTCAGCCTCCTCGCATTGATCCTCGTATTTGATCCGAAGAAGCGTATTTCCCTCCACGATGTTTTTCAGCATAAATACATCGAGGAGTTCCGTGAACACGAGCTTGAGCAAGATGCAGACTTTCATGTCAAGATTGATGATGTTGAGACGACAAAATTAAACAAGAAGAGCCTACAAAGAATGCTATACGGTGAAATCCGGGCTTTTCATCGCCAGGCACCTCCTGACCATGGTGTCGAAGATGAGATTAAGGACTAACGCGCCTTGTGACATTGGGATCTGTCGTTGCCCAGAGACCTCATGCGAGGAAAAATCTCGGTCTGTCTGCGCGTTGAGTCTGCGCCTTGATTCTTTATCAGCGCTTGGGGGCATCTCCATCATGCAAGAAAGAAACAGTGATGTGCGTGTCTATCCGGAGTCCGACAACAGCCTTTTTTGTACGCAAGGAGATAAGCCGATGCTAATCTCCCTTATTTTTGTTCATGCTTGCGGCTCTGTGACTTCTTTAGATTTAATGTACGAGGGTCGGTGCCCTGGACTTTCAAAATAGCCCCCGAGCCGGTTTGCCCGGTTCTAATAGGCCATCGGCACCATAAGCCGGGGCTAGAGCGCCGGTCCATTCTAGACCCAGGCTTGGCATAACAAGGCTGTTAGATTCTTCCACAGGACCACGCCGACAGGGAATTTCCGGAGCTACTATGCTAGATTATGCTGCGTCCTCCAGGCGCCTACCACGGAATTACCACGGGTCGTAAGTTGAAGTCACATTGTCAAAGGATTGTGACTCGGAGGCTTTTCAGCTAAATACTAGGTAGATGTTGCTGTTCGCTCTCGCCTAGTAGCCTAGGGTCACTAGCGCGGGCAATCAGCCTGGTTAACACCAGGGCAGCCTTCGCTAGATGTGAGATAAGAAAAAGCGGCATTCAAGTTTTTTTCATGCTGGCAAGGGGCAAAAAAGAGAAAAAGAAGGGGAAAAAAAGAGAAAAAAAGAGAAAAAAATTGGCGCCGAAGCCGCCGGGACGCGTTAAAACAGAGGCTCTCACCTCGCCGCCGCGCACCACATACAGCAGGGCCACGGGGGGCGCGTATTTCAGGACGGAGTGACCTCGATCGCGAGCTCCGGGGTACGGGGTGGTAAACTTTGATCAAATCCTACTTGGGCGTACTCGGGGGGGCTCGGGTGCCTTCCCCTGGGTCCACGGCGAGTTCCTGGCACCTATTTTCTGGGCCGGTCGGTCGGTTGGTTGGTCGGTCGTCGTCGTCGTCGCCGCCGCCGCCGCCGCCGCCGCCGCCGCCGCCGCCGCCGCCGCCGTCGTCGTCGTCGCGCGCGGGGGAGTTTCGTACCTAATTCAGTCGCAGGGCGACCGTAGAGCGGTGATGAGTTGCCCCATGCCCGCTATCACGGTATATGAACCCGGGGATGCAAAGATCGAGTGGGGGCGCGCCCCGCAGTCGCAGTGATCGACAGTCTCGCCGCAGAAGGCTGCCAGCAGGAATTTTTGCGCTCTCGAACCCCGTCGTCGCTGTCCGGCGCAGCGCGCGCGCTTTTCGTGCACCACCTAGCGCAAAACGGCGCGGCGCAGGCGCATCACATCATCGCAGGTTATCCGTCGGTCGAACGATCCCCCCTGGATAAGCGCCCTAGAACGATGCAGTTTTGTACGATTTCCGTCCACTTGAAGCAAGGTAAACTTTGAACTCCTCCGTCGAAGGGGTGCTGAGCTCAATTCAATTAAGGGTGCCAGAATGAAGGCCGACAGACCGCGCTTGGATGGCGCAGCCACCTCAGCTCTTTTCGAATATGTTCCGAGTCGGCCGCCAGCAGCTGCCAGTGAAATTCGGCATCCCCGACAGGCCCGACGTTATGTTGCCACGGGATGCACCACGTGCAAGAGCCCACAATAGCCTCAAAGAGCACGCCACCAAAATTTTGGGAGCTATCTTAGAGAGATAGAGAGGTTTGTTAGCATGCGGGAAGGTCCTGGAGCGGAGTACGGTTAATA
>NW_008705580.1:713233-718184 GCF_000186865.1 Aureococcus anophagefferens
TTAGCAGGGTCACCGGGTTGGAAAGTTCAAGGAAGGGAAGGAGCCCCTGGGCGGCTCTGTACCAGCGAGCCGCCACCTAGGTAGGTAGAAACCTCTCTACTAGCATATCTCTACGTATGCGAGGTTAGTGGGAGATACGGAAAGGCCAAGAGCGTCGACAATCGAGCCAGTCTAGACAAGGACCCGGCGTCTCTCACAATGGCACACCATGGCACCTTGCTCACGCGACCCCGGGCTGGCTGCTCGGTATGTCCATCTGCACCACAAAAAGCTCAATGGTGCTCAATATATAGGTGGTGTCACTGACCAACAGGCTTCGTGTCGACAGAGGCTAGGAGACGATCCATATTGTCGATCTGACGTTGCGTCGTGACTTCTTTTGTCAGCCCAGCACTGGCCTCCTCGCCCAAGGGATCGTGAATTAGCCTTAGGTTTGGTGAAAGCTTCAATGAATTGCAACCTCCACGATCGTCGCCCACTATGAGGATGGGATCCCGCTGATTAAAGACCACATGTGTGAGTTTGGCGCGTTTGACAACTTTTTGCTCGCATAGAGGCTCATGCTTATTTTCAGCAAGATCAAAGATATGTACTTTCCCATCAGATGTCACTGCTGCAAAGACAGTCGCAGAATACGGAGACCATGCAACATCTCCAACCGCATTCCCCAAATCGAACGACATGATCGCGGTCGGGACATTATGATCCCATAGCTTGACTGTCCAATCAGCCGAGCATGATATAAATACCCGAGGATGAAACGGGTTCCATCGAATTGTGTAGACAGCCATGTGGTGACCAAGGTAGGTCTCTAGATATTGACCTGAATAGGCTTTTGAACACTTATGAATTTTTCCCTCCTCTGTGCCGACAATGAAGAGGTGCTCGGAGACGCGATTGAAGTCAAAGCAACAACCGCCTGCTAGACCGGATAACAGTGTCTCCTCCGGATCGTCCTTCGATGTGCTGACCAATTTTAACTGCATCACTGGTTCCATTTTCAATTCGTTTTTTGACATGGTCCAGTTGGCAACTCGACCGTCTGAAGAGATGGAGAAGAAATTCAACTCCTTCGCAAGATCCTCTATCTGCCATTGCACCTGCCACACTGGATCAGTGTGCTTCCCCGTTTTTATTGAAGACGCGTAGATCGGCCGGTTGCCTTTGTGTCTCACATCGTATACCATAACAATACCGTCATAGCAACCGACTGCGAGTAGCGAACAGTGCTCTGGGTGGAAGTTCAGACACATGACCCCACTTTCTGTTGTAAAAGTATACTCGGGATAGCTCGTATTCTTCAGGGAAAAGCAACACACCATACCACTTCCCTGGCGCATGAAGTCGTAGGAACCATATCCGACGGAAAAGAGATCAGGGTACTTCGGATTCCACGCCAACGCAGTTACTTGCTTGCGCTTCGATCGCTCCGTGTGGAAGCGCCAGAGAGGTAGCAGAGACCCCTCGCCATCGCGGAAGGCATCCGACGCGTCCTCCCAGTATTTAAAGTCCTGAAATATCTCATCATCTGCGTTTTGATTCACCATGCGCTCAAGGATCTTCAGTGCATTTCCCATGCGCTGAGAGTGCACCATGTCATCTTCTTTTGACACCGTCGTATTCTGCAATCCACCGTTTGAGGTAGACCCGATCCCTGTCTTTTTCTTCTCCTGACTTTTTAGGAGTTCCTGCTCAGCCATTTGCATTGCATAGTCGCTCATGTACCTGTCATATATTTCCCACTGTGAAACTGTCCCAGAAAAGTTGACCACGGCGGGTGGTTTCGTAGAAATGCAACGCTCCCTTAAAGGATTGTTAAAGGTTTGGGCCGCTCTTTCTGAATAATTGAACTGGTTTTTCCTATTTTCAAATAAATCATCCTCATCTTCATCTTTTCCGTGTTCCTCGACTATCAGCTTCTTTGCTTCTGCCAGGTCTTCTTTGTATTTGAGGTAGTAAGTTGCCTGCTCTTTTGCCTCGTTGCTGTCTCGGTGCAAAGAGCAGCCCTCGAGAGAGAAATGGATAGCTAAATTATCTTGCCCCCCAGGGGGATCAACTTTGTAACAGCGACTGTGGTAGTTATATTTCGTAATATTATTGGGCACGTTGGGGTCATTCGCCGTTAGCACTCGGGTGTGTTCTTCTTTGAGTTCCGCCTCGGTCAGCTTCAGTTGATTCGCAGGCACTTTAATGAGTCGGTAGGGCTCTTGGTACATGTCATCGTCCTCTTGAGTTAGAACTGGCCCGACTAAAGGTGCCACAACTTTATCGGTGTCTTTGGGCTGGGTTCGTTTTTGTCCTGAAGCCTTCTTTGCGCGTTTCATGCTGTCAGCACACGAAACTGAGCGCTGCTCCGTTAAGCGCAGGCGTATCCCGAGGATATGTCACCCAGAATATTTATGAGGAAATATATCCCGTCTGATAGGACGATGGCTACTAGAAAGCCTGATGCTCACTTGTATCTTTTGTACGAGGATACGCGGATGCGGTATCCTCTCCTTTCTTTCTCTTGCACACTTTTAGTGACCGAGGAGCCTGGGAGTTGCGATTGCAGCTCACTGCTTAGTGTTACTAGATCCCCGCCGGTTGGTAGGGCAGCGTAAATATCTACCTTTCTAGTCTATAGTGAAGGCTTTATTCCCTTTACACTAGCCCATGCACCCTTTCCGGGAGTTGGCGCGGCGCTCGGTCTGTAGGTCCGAGTTGTCCGCAGCAAACTTGCATCCGCCTCTGGCGTGCCCTGCGAGCGACCGCCTTCGAATTTGCTGGTGACAACTCGCCTCATGCATTGCGTGGTGAGCACCGTGTCGCCCGAGCCCCATCTCTCTCTTCCATTTTCCGTCTAGGTCAGGAACACTGCCATTTGCCCTAAAGATCGGCCTAGTGCCCCATACCACACCTAAGCCAGCGGACATGTGACCCAGTGCAGCTCCACCGAAGAGGCCGTCGCCGACGCCACATCGCCACCAACGTCACCAAGAAAGCGCATCCGATCTTGTGTCTTGTGTCTGAGTCCAGAACAGGGTATCCACTTCAGCTTACGACCCGTGTGGGGGGCTGCGTCGCGCGTGCGAAGCTCCGGGCGCGACCGTCCTCAGAGTGGCGAGTCGTGCGACTCCGCGTGGATCCGGTCCCACGGGACGACGCGGTACGCGTTCTGGAGGCCGTTGTTCGCCAGAGGCTCCGGGAGTAGGAGCTTGGCCGCCAGGTCGTACTTGCCGCCTGGGGGCGAGAAGAGTGGGAAATTCCCGACTTGCAAGGCCCCATCTCGGTCGCTTTCGCTCGCTTTGGCTCTTTTTTTGGACGAGCGGTCATCTCTCCACGCGACCTCGAACTCGGTGTGCCCTCCTTTGGGTCGCGAAACGCTCGAGTCGACGCGAACTCGAATCGCCCCGCTCGAATCGCCCCGTTCCCGCCCCGCTCGCCGCGGCCGTCCGGCGCGAACTCGAAGACGGGCGACCTGGGCCGGGGCGGCTCTTCGACCCGACTTCAAGGGGCGCGTCTTAGAACCGCGTCGGCGAGAGTCGCGCACGCTTCACCGGGCGAACGACGGAGAGGAGACGACTCGTCCGACGTCAGCCGAGGCGACGCCTATCCGACCGAGCGGGCGGGGCTCGCGCGCGCGGTCGGGCGCGCCCGGCGCGCCGGCCATCCGCGGCGCCGCGGGCGACGCGCCCGCCGGGTTCCACGCGCGCTGCATCGCCGCGACGGACGTGAACCTGCGGCGCGCCGGAATCTTCGACGTCGACGTGAATTCCCCTCGAACTCTTCAGCCCCCCCCCGCGGGCGGATCGATCGCCCAGCCGCCGGCCGGGGCGGCGCGCGCGCCGCTGTGCGAGACTTTCGACGCCCCGCGGCCCCGGGGCGGCCGGCGAAGCGCTGCGCCGCCGCGGACGCGACGAGGAGGCGCCCCCCCGCGAGCTCGTAGACGGACCCGCCGACGGGATTGTAGCCATCGTGGAGCATCGCCTGGCGCGGCGCGCGCGTCCGCGCGGCCCCGCGCGCGCGCGCCCCGCGAGGGGCGACCACCGCCCGTCCAAGCGCGGGGACCGAGCGACGTCGGCGCGATGGAGCTCGGGAGCCGCGGTGCGCGGCCGGACGGGCCGGGCGAGCCCGGCCCGCGCTCCGCCTCGAGGCGCGGGGCGTCGCCGCGTCCCAGCGCGCCGCGCCGCCGCCTGCGCGGGGCGCGGCCGGTGGACCGGGGCGCCCCGGCCGACCCGGGGGGCGCGCCGCCCCGGCCGGCGCGACGTCGCCCCGGGCGCCGTCCGGGCGAGCCGCGCGCTCTCGCCGGGTCCACGACGGCGCGCGCGCGTCGGCGCCGGGTATAAGGCGCGGTTCCGGCCCCGGCCGCCCGCTGGCGAGGTCCACGCCCCACTCGAACTGCCACGCCACGGCGGCGGTGCCCGCGCCGGCGTCGAGCGCGTAGCGGACGACGCGCGAGAAGCAGCCCGCCGCGACCTACGGGGGGCGCGCGTCCCGGCGGCGGAGGCGCCGCGCCCGGCCGCGGCCCGCCCGGTTCGGCTCGCGTCGGACGAGCGATCGTCGCTCGACGCGCCCTCCGCGCGGGGGCCCGCGCCCCGGGGCGACCACGCAACCCGCGCGCATCGACGCGACCTCGGAACCACCCGGCGTCCCCCCGGGCCGCGACGGCGGTCGTGCAGCCCGGGCGCGAGTCGCCGTCGTCGACGACGAGCAGGTCGCCCGACGCCGCGACGATCGCGGCCTGCGCGCGCCGCGGCGCGTCGCGCGCTGGGGCGCGCGCGCGCGCGGCGCGGGCGCTCGCGTGCGGCGCGTAGAACTTGTCCGCGTCCCTCGCGAAGGCGAGGAAGGGGTAGGCGAAGCGCGACGCGTTGAGGCCTGTGTCGGCGACACCCGGTGAGCTGGACAGTCCGGCCAATTCGCGAAACCTCCCGAGTTCGGTCGAATCGACGCCGCCTCGGCTCGTTTTTGG
>NW_008705580.1:721137-721792 GCF_000186865.1 Aureococcus anophagefferens
CAGGGCGTTCCACTGGTTGTTTCCGGCACAGGTGGTAGCGGTAGTGGTGGAGCACGCTGACGTTGCAGGACGCGAGGTCGCACTGGAGGTCGTCCTCCTCGTAGTCCGAGTTGTCGCCTGTGTGGAATTCAACCACTGGTTTGGGTGGTCCTGACCAAACTTCAGAATTCTCTAGCTCGATCAAATCGAAGTCGATTCGGCTGATTTTAAGACGAATCGATTGCTCTCGTCGAGTTCTCGAAGCACAGCCGAAGAGCTTGCGTCGAAACTGTCGCATATGCGCACATTGAAGTCGGGTTGAAGATTTGAATTCCACACAGGTTGTCGCGGAACGCCGCGAGGTACTGCGCCTGCGTGCCCCAGCGCATGAAGTCAAGGTACGTGAGCGACACCTCGACGCGCGACATCGTCGAGATGAGCACGTTGTAGCCGCTGAAGGCGGACATGACCTGCGCCAGGAGGAGGAAGCCGACGGACGCCTGCTCGACGAACGTCGCGGCGGTCGCGACGAGCTGGACGAGGGCCTGGGCCGTGAGCACGACCTGTGCCGGAAACAACCAGTGGAACGCCCTGTCCAGCAAAAACTTCAAACCTCTCGAGCTCGGTCACATCGAAGTCGATTCGACTGATTTTTGGACGGATCGTTTCTCTCGGC
>NW_008705581.1:0-1343 GCF_000186865.1 Aureococcus anophagefferens
CGAGCCGCGGGACGTGCGATACGAAGATCTCGGCGCGCCGCTGCTCCTTGCGCGCCGCGCGCAGCATGACGCAGCCGTCGGTCTTGGAGATGAGCGACGCCTGCTCGAGGCTGAGGACCGAGTGCGGAATCAAACCCGCCAAAATCCGCGCTCGCAACGAGTCTCGGATCTCCTCGACCTGCGTGGAAGACGAAACGTCGACGGCCGGGAGCGCGCGCGCGCGCGGGACGCCGGCCGCGCACATTCATCGCGCGCGAGTTCGAGTTCCCGCGGGACTCGTAGCCGCCGTCGACCTCGGCCGCCGCGGGCTCCGGGGCCGCCGCGAGCGCCGCCGCGGCGGCCTCGCGCTTGGCCGCCGCGAGCTCCGCCGCGGCCGCGAGCTCCGCCGCGGCGGCCTCGGGCTCCGCGAGCTCCGCCGCGGCGGCCTCGGGCTCCGCGGCCGCCTCGGGCTCGGCGGGCGCCGCCTCGCGCGCCGCCGCCACGCGCGCCGACGTCCGCGTCAGCGGCCCGGGCGCCGCGAGCTCGAGGTCCGCGCGCGCCGCGGCGTCGGCCGGCGCGGCCTTCGGCGGCGCCGCGTTCTCCTTGTCGCGGCGCGCCGCCGCGCGGAGGTCCTTCGCGTCGCGCACCGCGGCGGCGACGCGGTCGCGCTCGGCGTGGACGGCCTTCAGCGCCGCGAGCTCCGCGCGCAGCTTCGCGTTCTCGAGGCGCTCCGCGTCCCGCTCCGCCTTGAGGCACGCCTTCTCGGCGTCGTCCGCCGCCTTCTGGCTGCGCGCCACAGCGAGAAGAGCAACCGCACGAGCAACCTCGTCGGCCTGCTGTTCCATCGCGCCGTCGGCCTCTGGTGCAGCTCGAGGTGCTGTGCGCGCGCACTCGCTGTTTGCCTCGCCGTGAAAACAGCTACTCGCTTGAAACCATGAGCGCGCTCATCATCACCGCGGCCGTCTCCATCACGCTCAACGTCGCCCTCCTCGCGACGCTCCTCGTCGCGCTCGCGCGCATCCGCGCGGACCTCCGCGCCGACCTCGGCGCGCTCGCCGCCGCCGTCGCCGCGCTCACGCCGCCGGCGATTCCGCCGCCGCCGGGCGCCGCCGTCGCGCCCGGCGGCGGCGGCCGCATCGCCGCGCTCCAGCGTGCGGTCCTCGATGACCTCGCGGAAAGCGAGGCCATCGGGGACCGCAACGCCGGGTACGCGGGCGACCGCGCGCGCGCGCGCGGTCCTCCCGCGGCGCAGGCGCCGGCGGCCGCGGCCCCCGGGCCCGCCATGGTGCTCGGGGGCCGCCACGCCACGGGCATCCGCATGTAGGCGCCCGCCCCGCGCGCGCGCCGCTCCCCCCTCCGGCGCC
>NW_008705581.1:5227-7110 GCF_000186865.1 Aureococcus anophagefferens
ACGACGACGCCCTCGGCGGGCGCGTCGGCGTCGGCGCGGAGGTCCAGGACCTCGCTCTGGAGCGCGAGCGTCTCCCGGAGGTCGCCGAGGCCCTCGCCCGTCCGCGCGCTCAGCGCGACGAGGGGCACGTCGCCGCCGTCGGCCTCCGTGGCGACGCCGCAGCGCTCCCGGAGCTCGCCGCGGACGCGCGCGACGGCCTCGGCCCGCGCGGCGTCGCCGCCGACCGCGTCGACCTTGGTCACGGCGACGACGATCTGCGCGCGCGCCGCGCGCGCGTGGTCCACGGCCTCGACGGTCTGGGGCATGACGCCGTCGTCCGCGGCGACGACGACGACGGCGATGTCGACGGCGCGCGTCGACGTCTCGCGCATCTTCGAGAAGGCCGCGTGGCCCGGCGTGTCGAGGAACGTCGCCGCCGCGACGTCGCCGCCGCCGCCGACGGCGTCGCGCGCGACGAACGCGCTGAGCCGCTGCGTGATGCCGCCGGCCTCGGCCTCGGCCGTGCGCGCGCCGCGGAGTGCGTCGAGGAGCGTCGTCTTGCCGTGGTCCACGTGGCCGAGCACGGCGACGATCGGCGGCCGCAGCGGGAGCGCGGCCCAGTCGGCCGTGTCGGGCGCGGGCCGCGCGGCGCGCGACGCGTCGCGCGCCGCGTCCGCGGCGGCGCGCAGGGCCTCGACGGCCGCGTCCGCCGCCGCGTCCTCCGCCGCCGCGCCGTCGGATTCGTCCTCGGCCACGCGCGAAAACTCCTCGATCTCGACGGTCGCGCCGAGCTCGAGCGCCACGAGCTCCGCGACGTCGCGGTCCAACGCGAACTTCTTCAGGAACTCCGAGTTCTTCGACATGCGCGGCGCCTCGCCGAGCGCGACGAGCGCCGCGCGCACGGCGTCGGGCGTCGCGCCGAGCGCGCCCGCGAACTTGCCCGCCGTGATCGTCCCGGCCTCGGTCAGCCGCACCGTCGCGCGCTTCCGCGCGCCCCCGCGCCGCGCGGCCGGCTGCGGCTCCCGCCGCGCCTTGGCCGCGAAGCGCGCCTCGCGCTTCGACGCGCGCGGCCGCGCCTCGTCCGCGTCCGGGGCCGCCGGCGCGGCCGCCGGCGCCGCGCGGCCCGCGCCGCGGCCGCCGGCGCCGCGGCCGCGGCCCGCGCCCTTGCCCGCGGGGACACCGCCGCCGCGCCCGCCCTTGCCCGCGGGGACGCCGCCGCCGCGGCCCCGGCCGCCGCCGCCCCGGCCGTCGCCCTGCCGCGGCCGCGGCGCCTGCGGCGGCGGCCCGCCGGCAGGATTGGCGGAGGTCGGCACATGCGGCCGGCGCCGCGGCCGCCGCGCTTCGCCGCTAACAGTGGGATTCTTTTTGAGGCCGCGGCCTGTTGCGGCAGCCGTCGACAGCACTCGCTTGGCTGCCAGCAGCATGTCGCCACGCCGATTGTGAGAGCGGTGCAAGGTGGGTTCAAGGAGATCTTCAACGAGTGCCCGACGCGTCCCGAGTCCGTGGGGCACAGTCTCTACACATGGCGCGCACGGGGGGCACGCGGACTTGGCCCTGGGCGACGAGAGGGAAGGGGGGCGGACGGGGTGCTTGGTACCTCGACCGCCGCGGCGTGCGAGGCGCAGGCTCAGGTGCCCGCGGCCCGGGGCCCGGCTACGCGGGGCGGAAGAGCGGCCTCGTCTGCAGGAGCAGGTTCAGGAAGTTGCGGTGCGCGTTGGCCTCGGCGTCGGGCCACACGAGCCGGAAGAGCTTCAGGCCAGAGCCGATGACGAGCGCGGGCGCGTTGGCTCGCCCCGCGTAGGACAGCCTGAGGCCGAAGCCGCGGACGCGCTCCATCCAGGCGGCGACGTCCGCGCCGAGGTCGTGCTTCTGCATGGCGCAGATCATCGCGACGATCGAGAGCA
>NW_008705581.1:8242-10120 GCF_000186865.1 Aureococcus anophagefferens
CCGGGCCGCCGCGGTCCGCGCCGCGCGCGGCGCCGTCGCGGCCGTCGCGCGCGAGGCCCGGAGCCTCGGCCGCGACGCGTGCCGGCCGCCGTCCGCGTGGCGCCTCGAGGACGTCGTCGTCGGCTTCGTCGCGTTCGCGCTCGACGTCCGGGGCCTCCGCGCGGCGCTCGCGGCCGCGCGGCGCCGCGGCCGCGACGGCGGCCCGCCGCGCCTCGCGGCGCAGGCCGTCCTCGCCGCCGCGACGGTCGCCGCGACGCCCGAGGCCGCCGTCGGCGACGTCGCGCTCGTCTTCGAGCACCTCGTGTCGTCGCCGCTCCTCGTCGTCCACTGGCTCTGCGTCTTCCCGTCCTACATCTACGCCCTCCGCCTCCTCCTCGCCAAGGCCGGCGTCCTCGCCGCCGACGCGGAGGTCCTCGACCTCGACTCCGGCGACGGCGTCGCCTTCCACCTCGCGCTCCTCGCGGCCGCGGCCTCCGCGGCGACCTGCGGCGCCGCGCTCTGCCGCGCGGTCCACGGCGACTACCACGCCTGGGCCGCGCGCGCGCTCCAGGCCGAGCTCTCCTAAATGGCCACATGTCTCTAGCTCGCGCGCGCGCCGGCGGCCCGCGGAGGCGCGCGGAGGCGGCGCGTCGGCGCGGGACGTAGCGGCGCACCCGGCGAGGCTGCGTCGAGGCTGCGTCGAGGCTTCTACGGAGCCTCCGGGGGCGGGTCGACGCCTCTCGGCGAGCGACGAGGCGAACCCTCGGCGATTCAACTCGAAATTTGCTCGAGCCCGGGCGCTTCGACACACGAGTGGTCACCTGCGACGTCGGCAAACTGGCAGTGTCCTGTCCGAACAACTTTAATTCAACTCGACTCGTCGCCCCGTCGCGCATCGCGATACTGTTCATAACGCGTATGCCAAATATCACGTCTGTAGGTTTACATCCGGCAACGCTGAAGCAAAACAAGTGTCGCCCGGCGCAGCAAAACGTGCGCGCGCCTCTTCAAAGCCACGCCAGAAGGTCTCGGAAGGTCTCGAAGGTCTCTCCGAAGGTCTCTCCACCCCTCCGCACCCGAGATTGAATTTTGAACGATTTTGAACGCGCGCCGCGTCTCGATTCGCCCTCGCTTCCGCCTCGACGAACTCCAACTCGCGCGTGAACGAGAACCCCCCCCCGACTCGCGCACGCACGAGAAGCCTGACGCACGCGTCGTAGGCGAGCGCACCGCGGGTCGAGCGCGCCGAAGAGCCCGTCGCGCCCATCGGACACGTCATGCACGCGGGCCTCGCGAAGCCCGAGGACGCGACGCCGACGCTCGAGGGTGCGACGCCGACGCTCGGCGGCGTGCGCGACGATCCCCTGGCCCTCGACCTCCAAGGCCTCCGCGCGCCCACGACGCCGCCGCAGAGCGTGCGAGTGGCACCGGCGGTGACGTTTTCGCCGGGCATGGAGGAGGCGTTGACGGTGCGGACGGTCGTCGTGCGGAACCTCGGCTTCGTCTCGTCGCAGTCCCAGTTGTGGTCGCCGCGGTCCCCGGAGGGCATCCTGTCCACGGCCGGGCGGACGATCGGCGACATCGTCGCCGCCGCGCCGGAAAACCACCGCGAGACGCACGATCAGATGCTGCGCGCGGCGGTCCCGGGGGCGCGCGCGGCGCTCCGGAGCGTGTCGAACGTCGTGCCCGTGGACGCGGACAAGCCGCGCGGCACGCCCGTCGTGACCGCGCTCGGCTCGGGGTCGCTCACCGACACGGGCTGCTTCGCGGACGGCTCGCCGCGGTCCAAGGCGTTCCGCCACTTCGAGGAGACCGCCGCCGCCGAGGCCCGGGACGCCGCCGAGGCCGCCGCCGCCGCCGCGGCCAACACCGCCGACGCGGCCGCGGCCGCGGCCGCGG
>NW_008705581.1:10890-12648 GCF_000186865.1 Aureococcus anophagefferens
TGCGGCGCTCGTGGATGAAGGAGCAGAGCATCTGCGTGTGCGCGAGGCCGCGCTGTAGCGCGAGCTTCGCGTCGAGGGGCTCGAGGAACCAGTCCGGGAGGAAGTCGAAGTCGCCGGTCTCGAGGTTCTCCTCGCCGCAGCGCTTCCACGCGTGGGCGTCCGTCGCGAGGTCGCCGAGGAGGTCGACGACGGCCGCGCGGACGCGGGCCTCGCGCGCGCCCGGGCCGTCGCCGGCGCGCGCCGCGAGCGCCGCCGCGAGGCACGGCAGCGGCGGCGCGTCGGCGCCGCCGGCCGCCGCGAGCGTCGCCGCGGCGGCGTCGCCGGCCTCGTCGACGTAGAGGACGTGGACGTCCGCGAGCGGGTCGTCGGCGCCGCCGTCGTCGCCGGCGGCGGCGGCGGCGGCCGTGTGCGCGGAGCAGGCGGCGACGATGGGCACGGGCGCCTGGAGGAGGCCGACGTCGTCCGCGGGCAGCGCCATGACGAGCGCGCCCTGCCAGAGCAGGGGCCGCAGGAGGTCGAGGAGGCCCAGCGCGACGACGCCCGCGCGCGCGCCGTCGCCCGAGACGACGAGGAGCGACTCCTCGCGGAGCAGCGCCGCGAGGACCTTGGCGAGCGCGTCGCCGCGCACGCCCGCGAGGGCCGCGGCCGCGGCCCGCGCGCGGAGGGGCGCCGGCGGCGGCGCGGGCCCCGCGAGCCACTCGAAGACGCGGCCGTCGCGGCGGCAGCGGCGGAGGAGCTCCGCGAGCCGCGGCGCGTCGTCGAAGCCCCGGCGGCAGCGGGGCGTCGCCGCGGCCGCGGGCTCGTCGTCGGACGAGTCCGCGTCCCAGGCGCCGACCCAGGAGCCCGCGGACTCGCCGCCCGCGCCGTAGTACGCCGCGAGCGCCGGCGTCGCGATCGTCGCCTGGGCAGCACAAGGGTGATTCAACGTCGCTTCAACGTGAGTGTTCCGCGCGCGCGCGTCCCGGAAAAAACATCCACGCGTCGAGACCGTTCCGAAAGATGATCGCTCGTCCAAAAGTCAGCCGAAACGAGCGGAAAACGGCCGAGATCGGAGCCTTTGAAGTTGGGAATCTCGCTCTCTTGTGCTGCCCTGATCGTCGCCGCGGCCGCGGCCGCGCGGAGCGCGGCGCGGTCCGCGTCCGCGTCCTTGGCCGCGAGCCGCTCGAGGAAGGCGACGACGGCGCCGGCGCCGTCGCCGTCCGTCGACAGGGCCGCGTACGTGCGCTCGCCGAGGACGACGGCCGCGGCGCCGGCCGCGGCGCCGTCGACGCGCCACGGCGCCGCGGCCGCGCGCGCCTTGGCGAGGGGCGTCGTCCGCGGCGTCGCCGGCGGCGGCGGCGCGGCGCCGCCGCCGGGCGTGCGGAAGGGCAGGCGCCAGGGCGTCCGCGCGGCCGCGGGCAGCGCGCTCCGCACGGCGTCGACCTTGGCCTGCGCGGCCGCGAGGTCCAGCGCGCGCCGCACGGCGCCCGGCCGCGCGACGCGCTCGAGGCTGACGACGGTCACGCAGCTCAGGTAGAGCGCCGCGGCGCCGTCGGACCGGAGCACGAGCGTCCGGTTCGCGCCGCGCGCGGCGCCGACGTGCGCGAGCGCCGCGGCCGGCGCCGCGGCGACGAGCGGCGCGCCGTCGGGGCACGCGAAGGCGCCGAGCGCCGCGGCCGTGGCCTCGTAGCCCGGGGCGCACTCGGCGAAGAGCTCCGCGGGCGCGACGGCGTAGCGGCCGTAGTCGGACGCGTGGCGCGCGCCGACGGCGCCGGCCGC
>NW_008705581.1:19410-20131 GCF_000186865.1 Aureococcus anophagefferens
CCCAGCGCGAGTCCGAGCAGCGACCCGAGGCCGAGCAGCTCGAGGGCCGCCGCTGGTTCGTCCTCTTCAGCCATCGATGCGCTTCCACGAGTGCGAGCTCCAGAGGTTGGAACCGCGGGTGCGTCGTGTCGCGCCTCACAGTGGCGCGGCGTGAGGCGGTGCGTCGGGACGGCGCAGACCGAGGCGTCGCGAACGGGGCGTCGCGCGGGATGTTTGCGCGCGCGGCGTCCGGGACCGGTCGTCGGGACGATTCCTGCTGTGGCGAATGCTTCCGTTGCTCATCTCACGCGCGCTGCCCGAGGCAGCCCCAGCGCCGATGGCGCCGTCGAAGCGGACGTCGTCGCTGTTCCTCGTCGCGCCGCTGGCCATCGCGCTGTTCCACGTCGTCGTCCACGCGCGCGCGCCGCGTCGACGGCAACGCGCGCGCGCGCGCGTCGTCGGCGACCCGCGCGCGCCTCGCAGGCGCCCGCGGGCCACCTGCCCCACCTCGACGCGGGCCACATGCCGCGGTCGCGGTCGCGCGCGCCGGCCGACGGCGCGCCGGCGGCGCTGCTGCGGCGCGTCGAGGCGCTCGAGGCGCGCCAGGCCGCCGCGCTCGCCTTCCTCGCGTCGCCGGCGCCGGCCGCGGCCGCGGCCGCCGACGCGGCCGCGGCCGCCGAGGCCGCGGCCTGCGCCTTCGACACCTGGGCCGACGCGGACCTCTTCCGGGGCCGCTGCGACC
>NW_008705581.1:20570-21391 GCF_000186865.1 Aureococcus anophagefferens
GACAGTGAAAAAAGTACGGCGAAACCGTGCGAATAGATGCATGTTGAAGTCGCGTTGAATATTTTTGTTTCCCGCCCAGGCTCCGCGTCATGGTCGACAAGAACTGCGACGTGCCGCACCACCTCAGCGAGAGGCTCGACAGCGACGGCGCGTACGGCTGGAAGCACGACTTCGTGCCCGACGGCTTCGACGGCCGGAGCCGGGACGCGCTCGTCGTCGTCTTCCGCTCCGCGGCGACGTGGACGCCCAAAATGAAGGCGATCGCCTACAACCAGGACCTCGACGGCCGCGCGAAGCGCCTGACCCTGGCCCAGTACGTCGCCGCGGCCTTCGCCGAGCGCGGGCGCACCTACGCGGGCGTGCTGGCCATGCGCGACGCCAAGTACAAGCAGTACCGCGACGTGCTCCGGCGGTGCCCGAACGCGATCGGCGTGCGCTACGAGGACCTCGCGGCGTCGCCCGCGTTCCTCTTCGCCAAGCTCGCGACGCTCGTCGCCTGCCGCGCGGGCGCCGACTTCCGCGCGGCGGCGGGCCACGCGAAGTTCGGCGTCGAGACGACGCGCGCGCACGCGGACGCGCCGTTCGCGTGGACGCGGGGCGAGTGGGCCGCGGTGCTCGCGCGCCTCGACCGGGCCTTCGAGGCGTCCCTCGGCTTCGCCTACGTCGACGAGACGCCCGGCGCCTTCGCCGTGCGGCCGCCGCCGCCGGAGACGGACTGGCTCACGTGGCGCTAACGTCGGTGGCTTTGTTATCGCACGGCGCCCACGCGGCGCTCGACGTCGTAGAGGCCGCGGCGCCGCGGGTCCGAGAGGACGCCGTAG
>NW_008705581.1:22016-30712 GCF_000186865.1 Aureococcus anophagefferens
GAGGCCGCGAGGTCGGCGAAGCTCGTATAGGACGTAGCCGGGACGTCCCGGAAGCTCGTGTACGACGGCGACGCGTCGACCATGACGCTGCCCCGCGGGGGCGCCCAGACTCCAGGATCCTGTGTCAAAACGTCGATGTTGAACTAGTTATTGAAGGGGACACCGCTCGACCGACCGTCGACGTTCGCTGCGACATCTAACGACCTGTAAGGAGCTGCACGTGTCCCCCGCGTTCTCCCCGGCGTGCTTATCGTCGGGTCCGCGCGGCGGCGAGGGCCGCGAAGTCGTAGCCCGCGCGGGCGCAGTGGGCCCAGTCGAAGTCCGCGTAGACGTAGGGGAGGTTCGGCTCGCGCGGCGACGCGAGGGCGAGGAGCTCCTCGTTCGTGTAGGCCGCCGGCGCGCCGTCGCGTCCCTCGAGGAGGGAGAAGGCGAAGGGCACGACGTCGGTCCGCGCGTGGCCGTAGCAGCCGGCGGTCGCGGCGTAGTTTTCGTCGGGCCACGACTCGTTGGCAAAGCCCGTGCTGAGCTGCTTGTACTGGTAGAGGCGCTCGATGGTCGGGTGCACGGGCCAGAACGAGGGGTCGAGCGGGCTCGCGGCCTCGAGGTGGTCGCCGTCGGTGCCGAAGCCCGCGTCGCAGAGGTGCGTCATGACCTTGACTTTCAGCGCCTCCGAGAGCCAGTCGTAGCGGCTCGAGATGGTCTGGAGGGACCCGGCGATGGCCGTGTCCCAGGCCATCATCTCGCCCCAGAAGGCCTCGACGGCGCCCGTGTTGTTGTGCGCGAGGGCCTGGTTGAGGTTCGTCGGGTAGTCGCACGTCGACGCGCAGTCCGACGACGGCGCGTCGGGCGAGCAGAACGCGGGGAACGCGAGGCGGTCGAGGCGGTAGAGGTTCTTGAGCGCGAGGAACATGTCCGTGCGCAGCAGGTACATGAGGTCCGACGACGTCGACGCGAAGCCCGGGTACTTCTTCTGGTTCACCTCGTCGCGGAGGAACTCGAGAAGCTCCGTCGCCGTGTCGTTGCAGTCGAGCGTGCCGCCGACGTACTGGTGCACGGAGCCGTGGGGCGCGTAGGGCAGCTGCCAGGCGAAGTCGAACCAGGAGTCCGTGCCGTTGAGGAGCGCGAAGTGGGCCGCGCAGGACGGCGTGTCCTCGAACTTGTAGCCGCACAAGCTGTCGGACCGCGTGACCCAGGGCCGGTCGTTGTTGTTCCAGGGCGCGCGCAGGAAGCCGTAGGAGTTGTGCACGGGCGCGTCCCAGGCGCCCTGCTCCGCGGCGACGAAGGCCCAGCGGCCCGTCGCCACGGTGTTGACGGCCGGGTCCGCGGTCCCGAACCTGTGTGGAAATCAACCAGTGGAACGCCCTGTCCAGCAAAAACTTCAAACCTCTCTATCTCGATCAAATCGAAGTCGATTCGGCTGATTTTTGGACGAATCGATTGCTCTCGTCGAGTTCTCGAAGCACAGCCGAAGAGCTTGCATCGAAACTGTCGCATGCGTGCACATTGAAGTCAGCTTGAATATTTGATTTCCACACGGTCCCGAACCAGTCGCTCCGCCACATCGCCGAGCCGCCGAGCGGCCGCGCGCCGCGGTCCGCGTCGTGGCGGTCCACCGTGTAGTCCCAGTAGGGCAGCGCCACGGCGGCGTCGACGGCCTGGATGCTCTGCTCGAAGGCGAGGGACAGGCCCAGGTGCATCGTCAAAAACCCGAGGCCGTCGTGCATGTGGTCGCACGCCTTGTCGCCGGCGAGGGCCGCGTGCTGCCGCGTCAGGGCGTAGATGTCGACGTAGGCCGGCCCGTAGGCGTCGCTGCAGTTGCGGCAGCTCCAGAGCACCTGCATGGCGTCGAGGAAGCGATTGCGGTCGCCGTCGGTGAGCTGGCGGATCTCCCGCCGCGCGTAGCGGCAGACCAGCAGCGCCGTCGCCGCCGCGACGGCGCGGCCGTCGGCGTCGTAGGCCGTCGCGGAGACGCGGTACTCGCCGAGCGCGGGGAACGTCGCGTTGACGGCGAAGCCCGAGGGCGCGGCGCGGCCGTCGCCGAAGGTCCAGACCGCGGCCGCCGCGGACCGCGGCGCGCCGGCGACGCGCAGCTCCGTCGACGCGTGGGGCTCGACGAGGGCGTCGTAGCGCCCGCTCGCGAGGAACGGGTACTGCGCCGCCGTGTTCGCGCCGTAGGGGCCCGTGACGGCGATGTCCATGGCGTTCGACGCCAGCCGCGGCGCGGGGCGCGTCGCGCGGGCCGTGGCGGCGGCGACGGCGGCGAGCAGCGCGAGACCCGCGACGACGGCCTTCCTCGGTGGTCGTTGCGGTGGCGGTGGCGGCGCGGCATTGTTGTCGAGCAGCGACGCCGCCTCGGCCGCGGCGGGCTGCCCCATGCTTGCTCGTATGCCAATCTTGGGGCGGTTTGTCGTGCCGTGCCGTATCATCACGCATCGCCGCCGGGGGTAGGGGCGGACAGTGAAGCCCGGGCGCTTCGGGGCCGCTTCGGCTGGGTCCGGTTTCCTGGATGGGTCGGGAGCAGTGCACCGAGATGCTGGTTTAGTGCAAGGACCTAATTTGGGTATGTTGCGTTGGGCCTGGCCCCACGCGTCTCTGCCGAGTTTCGTGGCTGCACTAAATCAGGAACCCCCCGCACCGCGAATGCATGGTGCCGACAGCACTGGTGGCGGCCCTCGACAAAGCGCTTCGGGACGTCGCGGGCCGACGCCAGGCGCCTCCCGGCGGCGCGGAGTCACGTCGCCGCGCGTTCGGAACCGTTCCTGCGTGCCCTGCGGCGCTGCTCTGAGCCGCAGAGCCTTCGGCGCTGCTCGTGCGCGCCTGGAGCGCCCGCTCTGGTGAGGCTTCGGTGAGGCACCGGAACTAGATCGCTTCGCTGGGCGCTGCTGGGCGTCGCGCCGACGTGTCGAGTGTTCAGTGCACTCCCAGGTCGACCTACGAGGCGCGGGAACACGCGCTGCGCCTACCGCTCGTGGCGTCTGCGCTGGCACAGGCGCGAGACGGGATTGGCGTTTCTCGCCTGGAAACGAGGCGATGGGCCACAACGCGTCCTCGCGGGCTACAGGCGTCGGACGGCTGCGCGATGGGTTCCGACGACATGTATATCGACTCGAGTGCGCCCACGCCAGCCCAAAGTCGCCGGAGCGCCTCGTACACGCGACCGCGTTTTGCCCGCGCGGGAGGAAAATCGAGACTTTGCGAGGTCGTAGCTCCGCGAGATCGAGGTCGATTTACGCGAACCCAGACTCTCTAAGTATCAGTTAGAAGTCGGCTATCCATCGCAAGTGACCGCAAGGTCGAACTCGACGGTCCACCGCCGGTCGACTTTCACTGTCCGCCCCTACCGGGGGTCCTCGGACGACGAAGAGAGCGACTGACTTGAGCTTTGCGCAGTCGTGTGTCGACGCTGATGAAGCTGCTAAAGTTCGCGTTCCTCGGCGTCGCCGCGGCGTTCGCGCCCCGGAGCCCCGCGGCGGCGCCCCTGGCGCCCGTCGCGCCCGCGTCGACGACGGCGCTCAACTCCATCAAGATCACGGTGCGGTCGGGCGAGTCGGTGGACTCCGTCATCATGCGCCTGCGCCGCGAGGTGAACAAATCGGGCCACCTGCGCACGCTGCGCAACAAGCGCTACCACGAGGACGCGCGGGAGAAGAAGAAGCGCAAGCTCGCGGAGGCGCGACGGAAGATGAAGTTCGCGCGCCAGCGCAAGCGCCGCGCCGCGCGCCGCCGGCGTCCCCGAGGCCGCGCGCGGAGCCGTCGCTCACCGGGCCGCGCCCCCCGCAGGTCCAGCAGGGCCCCTAGGCGCCTCGCCGCCCCCCGCGCCCCGCGCGCAACCGACGGCCCCAACCCCTCCGGCGCGCGGCAGCCGCCGCCGAGGCGGCGACCGCGCGCGCCGCCGAGGCGCCCCACGGCATCGACGGGCGCCCGGCTAACAAGTACGCGACGAGCCCCGTTGGAGAGGGTCGTGGCGGGGGACTAGTGGAGCGCGTAGCCGGCGGCTCCGAGCGCGGCGGCGGCGGTGAGTTGGTGAGAGCTGCACGCGCTCCGAGAGAGCACCGCCGCCACCGGCGCTCTCCCTGTGCACCGACCGCCACCGGCGCTCTCCCTGTGCACCGACCGCCGCCAGCGCTCTCCCTGTGCACCGACCGCCGGCGTCCAGCGATGGCGCGACGCGTCCTCGCGGTCCTCCTCGGCGCCGCCGCGGCGCGCGCCGTGACGCTGCACGGGTCCATGGGGTCGCGGTCGCCGCTCTGCAACTGGTACCTCGAGGAGCGCCAGATCCCCTACACCATGGTCGCGCCGCGGCCGTCGGCGCACCCCTTCAACCAGGTGCCCTTCCTCGCCGACGACGGCGGCGTCGAGGTCTTCGAATCGGGGGCGATCCTGCTCTACCTCGCCGACAAGTACGACGCGGGCTGCGGCACGCCCGAGGACCGCGCGAAGCACGCCAAGTGGGTCGTCTGGGCCAACGCGGCGCTGGACCCCATCTGCTTCGTCGAGAACGACCGGGGCCAGGTCGTCGGCACGAAGCTCGACCAGCCCGGCCGCGCGGTCAACGTCCTCGACGAGCTCCTCGCGAGCTCCGAGTACCTCGTCGACGGCGCCTTCTCCGTGAGCGACGTCGCCGTCGCGTCCTACCTCAACTACGTGCCCCTCTTCTTCCCCTCCGTGAACCTCGGCAACACGCCCAACGTCTGCCGCTACATGAAGCGCTGCGCGGAGCGGCCCGCGTTCGCGGCGGCCTTCGGCGACGCGCACTCCGCCGCGGTCCTCAAGGCCGTCGACCGCGCGGCCCAGGGCGGGGACAAGAAGCTCTTCGGCATCTTCTAAGCGGGCTAAGTTAGGTGCTCTCAAGCGAGGCCGGATCCGAGCGACGGGGCTGATGCGTATTGCAGAGAGCGGACGCGCTCGCGGCGATCGCGTTCCGCGAGCTCCTCGAGAGCTGCCCGCATCGCCAGACCGTAGTCGTCCTTGCTCGCGCGTCGCCATGCGGAGGACTTCGATGCTGGGGCGTTCTGCTGCCCCGCCGGCGCGGCTGCACGGGCGCGCGCCTCCTGGTCGTCGAGCTTGTCGAGGAGGCTCAGGACGTACAAGGCGCCGCTAGGATCGGGACTTTGAATCTGGCTCTCACGAGTTGGGTCGATATAGATGCCGACGTTCAGCTTTTCCATGTCCTCGACGACGGCGTCAACAGACGTCGGCGAGCGCCGCGGTAGTAAGGCCGACAGCTTCGCGATCGTCGCCGCGTGGCCTGCGGGGCCGCGCGCGGTTCCGGCGGGAAATTTCAAACAAAGGGCGCGGGCCCTCGCGCACGGGATCTTTGCACTCGAGGTGCTCTATCAACAGGCGCCCGCACTCGCCGCAGCCGCCGTGGGCGCCCATCATGAGGAACTTCAGCTGCTCCTTGGACCCGTCGACCATGAGCTGCGCGATGAGGAGGCAGAGCTGGTTGGACCCGTCCGCGAAGTGCGGCAAGTGGTCCCGGAAGAAGCCGAAAGCCTCGTGCGTGACGGTGCGGCAAATGATCGTCGCGAAGGCCTCCTGGTCGAAGGGAAGTTGGAAGGCTTTGTTGACGCCGACGTCGCAGACGCTCGCGCACATGACGACGGGCAGCGTGAAGCGGACGTCGAACGGGTCCACGCGCTCGACGAAGTAGGCAAATTTGCCGACGTCGTGCTGCGTGAACGCCGCAAAGGCGCGCCAAAGCGGCGCGATGGGGACCTGCGGGCATTCGGGGGGTCGGCACAGCCGGCGCGGTCGGCGCGGTTCCGCGGAACCGCGAGCGAGTGCGAGCGCGCGCCGAAGTTTCGTCGAGGGGCGCGGGAGCGCCGACGTCCACGGCCAAGGCGTCGATGCCCGACGTGTACCGGATGACTATTTTAAGCATAGTCAAAGCGGGGTCGAGCAGTAGCGTTCGCGTTTTGCCTGCGCGCGACGCGATCGTTCGACGGCCGCGCGGTCGCGCGGAGGCGGCGGAGCGACGCACGGCGCGCCCCGGACGCGCCACACTCTCTCGGTGGCGATGTCGCGCGTCCGCGCGCGATGACACCGGCGCCGCGCGAGTTTTGAGGACGTGGTCGGGGTAGTCCTTGTTGACGCGTCTCGAGTGGGCCTTGAGCCGTTTCAACTGTTGCGCCCGTATCTTATCATGGTCGGCGAAGATCTTGAGCAGAGTCTTGAACAGCTCGGGGTCGATGCCCCTGATGGGCGAGTGGTCGCCCTGCGACGCGCGCATCGAGGACTTTATGCAAGCTTTCGCCACAACTTGGCACAAGCCTCCACTCCAGAGCTCGAGAGTCGCCAAAAATCTACCCAGACGACCTAAAAACGGCCCACACGGACCCCTAGCCCCCGTCTAGGTCGGCGAGGCAGGCCCGGCGCGCGTCGGCGAGGGCCGGGAGCGCGTCGGCGACGACGGCGGGGTTCGCGTCCGTCTTGCGGTACTTGAACTTGCGGTTGAACCAGTAGCGGCCCTTCTGGTTCCGGTTGCCGGGCCGGTCGCCCTCCGGGTCGTCCGTCGCGTAGCCCGCGAAGGGTACGGCGCCGGCCTGGAGCGCGAGGGCGAGGTAGAAGCCGGGCATGTAGAAGTGGCGGGGGAAGAGCTCGAGCACGGCCGTGCATTTCCGCGCGAAGACGAGGTTCGAGAGCTGGGCGCCGTGGGGCGAGACGACGACGTCCGCGGCGTGGACCCAGGCCGCCTGCGCCGCCGGGGCGAGGGCCTCGAAGTAGGCCTCGTCCGCGACCGTCGCGTCCGGGAACGCCGCGCGCGTGCGATTCAGGAACGCGCCGTCCGCGTCCCACCTGCGGTGGCTCCTGCGGTTCAGCACGCCGACGCGGAGGCCCGCGCCCGGGGGCGGCGGCGACAGGCCCGCGGCGGCCTGGAGCGCCGCCGCGTGCGCGGGGTCCGCGAGCCACAAAATTTCGGACCCGGCGTCGCCCGTGCCCGTCTTCCGCCGGAGCCGGCCCTCGAGGGGGCAATCTCCGGCGACGCCGGACCGGTCGGCGACGACCGTCGCGCCCATGGCGTCCAGGACGAAGGCCGTCCAGGGGTGGGACGCCGTGAGGCCCACGTCGCCCGTCAACAGCACGTAGCGCGCCTTCTTCGGGTGCCACGAGAAGAGGCTCCAGCAGGGCAGCAGCACCTGCTGGGCGTGCTGCCAGTGCGTGCCGCTGAGCCGCGCGGGCGCGTTCTTCGGCGTCGCCGCGCAGACGACGCTCGTCGCGTCGCAGCCGTCGACGGTCCCGTTGACGACGAAGTCGGACGCCGACAGGAAGGCGCCGCGGCCGCGCTGCGCCGCCGGCCACGTCCAGCGCCGGACGAAGTAGGGGCCGCTGCTGTTCGGCGACGGCCGCGGCGCCGCGGCCACCGAGGCGGCGACGGCGAGCAGCCCGACGCTACGACGCATCCATCGCGCTCGTTTATTGTGTGTGCAACCCGTTTGTTTGAACATTCGTATCGACTCAAAACGGGCTTGTGCCGGGCAGCCCAAGAGCTCGGACAGCTCCGTTTGCCGCCGCGGACCGAGCGCGGCCGGCCTCGGCGCCAGCGCCGCCAGCGCGACGAACCGCGGCGCCGATGCCGCCGATGCTGCGATGCGTCGTCGCCGCGGCGCTGGCCGCCGTCGCCGCCGAGGGCGCGACGGTGCTCCTGTCCAAGGCCCGCGTCTACGCCGAGGAGGGCGGCCGGGCGACCTACACCGTCGTGCTCAGCGAGGCGCCGACCGCCGACGTGACCGTCGCCATGACCATCGGCGACGATTCGCTGCTCAAGTTCCTCACGAGCGCCTCGCTCACGTTCACGAGTAGCGACTGGTCGGCGGAGCAGACGGTGCGGGTCAAGGCCAAGTCGAACGGCGACGACAGCGGCGCGCTGTACACGGACGTCGCCGTGACCCACGCGGCCTCGAGCGCCGACGCCGACTTCGACGGCGCCGCCTTTAGCGCGTCGGACGAGGTCGTCGTCCGCATCTACGACGACGACTCGTGCGTGAGGGATTGCGCGCCGGGGACGTACTACGACGCCTGCAACCACACGCGCGCGTGCCTGCCCTGCCTCGAGGGCCACTGGTGCGCCGGCGGCTGCGCGAGCCCGCAGCCCTGCGCCAGCGGCACCTTCTTGCCGTCGACGAGCGGCGCGGCCGAGGCCGACTGCCGGAGCTGCACGGCCGGCAACTACTCCGCGACGGCCGGCGCGGCGACCTGCGCCGCCTGCCCCGCGGGCTACGCCTGCCCGTCCGCGGCGGCGGCGACGATCTGCCCCAAGGGCACGGCCGCGGCCCTCGGCGCCGCGGCCTGCGCGCCGTGCGCGTCCGGCTCGTACGCGTCGTCCGAGGGCTCGGCGACCTGCGCCGCGTGCCCGCCGGGCTACGCCTGCGCCGACGCCTCGGAGCCGCCCGTGGCTTGTTCGCCGGCGAGCTACGCCCTCGGCGCCGCGACGAGCTGCTCCCCGTGCCCCGCGGGCTCGTTCTGCGCGTTGACGTCGAGCGAGGCCCAGGCCTGCGAGGCCGGCACGTTCTCGCTGTCGAACTGGGGCTACTGCGCCCTCTGCCCCGCGGGCCACGGCTGCGCGTCGACGAGCGCGGCGCCGGCGGCGTGCGCCGCCGGCGCGTCCGCGCTGGTGGGCGCGACGGCGTGCGACGCCTGCGGCGCGGGGACCTACGCGAACGAGACCGTCGCGCGGCGCTGCGCGGCCTGCCCCG
>NW_008705581.1:30762-36981 GCF_000186865.1 Aureococcus anophagefferens
CGCCGGGCTTCGCGTGCGGCGCGACCGACGCGGCGCCCGTCGCCTGCGGCCGCGGTTCCTACTCGCTCGGCTCGGCGACGGCGTGCGCCGAGTGCCCGCGGGGCTACGCGTGCCGGCGGGCCGACGCGGCGCCGACGCCGTGCGGCGCGGGCGCCTACGCGCTCGGCAACGCGACGACCTGCGAGAGCTGCGAGGCGGGCTGGTTCTGCGAGACGACGGACGCCGGGCCCGCGCGGTGCCCCGCGGCGACGTACTCGACGGCCCTCGCGACGTCCTGCGACGCGTGCCCGCTCGGCTATACGATCGTCCGCAACCGGACGGCCTGCGAGGCCTGCCCGAAGGGGAGCTACTGCCCCTACACGGACGAGGACCTCGCCATCGCCTGCCCGCGCGGGAGCTACAGCGTCGGCCGCCAGCACCTCTGCACGGCGTGCGCTCCCGGCTCCTATTGCCCCTACGTCGACCGGGGCGTCGAGTACCCCTGCGACTCGGGGACCTACAGCGTCGGCGGCCAGGCGTCGTGCACGCCCTGCCCCGCTGGCTTCGCGTGCTTCGACGTCCGCGGCGAGCACATCAAGGCGTGCGAGCTCGGCACCTACAGCAGGGTCGGCGAGCCGCTCTGCGCCGACTGTCCGGCCGGGTACCGCTGCCCGTCGCCGAGCGCGCTGCCCATCGCCTGCGATGCGGGGACGACGGCGGTGCTCGGGTCGAGCAACTGCAGCCTCTGCGATCCAGGCTACGCGTGCCCGGACCCGGCGGCGCCGCCGGAGAAGTGCGCCGTGGGCTCCTACGCGGCGGGCGCGGCCTTCGAGTGCGAGCCATGCCTCCCTGGCTACCGATGCCCCGAGGGGTCCGTGAACGCCGCGCCGCTCGGGTCCGAGCGCGAGGCCGCGCGGACATCAAATCTTCAACCCGACGTCGATGTGCGCATATGCGACAGTTTCGACGAAAGACCTTCGACGGTGCTTCGAGATCTCGGTGAGAGCCATCGATTCGTCCAAAAATCAGCCGAATCGACGTCGATGTGACCGAGCTCGAGAGTTTCAAAGTTTGGTCGGGACGTCCCGGACCAGCGGTTGGTTTCCGCACAGGTGCCCCGTCGGCGCGTGGTGCAACCCCGCGTCGGAGCTCACGCTCTGCCCCCTGGGCTATTACGGCAACGTCTCCGCCGGCGCGTCGATGGCCGACGCGTGCGAGCTCTGCGACCAGGGCTACTACTGCCCGCGGACGGGGACGACGGCGCTCACGCGCGTGCTCTGCCCGGCCGGATTCTACTGCGAATTGGGCTCGTCCTATCCTACGGAATGCCCCGCCGGCACGTACAACGACGAATACGGCGCCGCGTCTTCCGCCTACTGCCGCGACTGCGCGCGCGGTTTCTACTGCCAGGCCCACTCGACGACCCCGAACCAGTTCCCATGCGAAAAAGGCTACTTTTGCCCGGACGCGACGGCGTCGCACGACGCCTACCCGTGCCCGGCGCGGGCCCGTGTGGATTCCAAATCGTCGACCCGACTTCGACGGTTCTTCTGCCCGCCGTCGAGAGCTCGACGAGAGAAACGCACTCGTCCAAAATGTGAGACCCTTCGGAGCCACCCGACCTCCCGCGCCTCCTCCCGGGAGTCCTACGTTTGGAGACGCGTCCCGCCAAAAATAAGCCACATCGATTCGCCCGAGCTCGGAAGTTCGGTCGGGAATCCCGCCAAACCAGTGGTCGATTGTCACGACCGAGCTCGGGACGTTCGGTCGGGAATCCCACCAAAGCAATGGCACACAGGCGGGGACGTTCTCGGACCAGACGCAGCTCACTGACGCGGCCGAGTGCGTGCCGTGTCTCGTAGGACACTACTGTCCCGAGGCTTCGACGTCGCCGACGCCGTGCGCCGCTGGGACGTACAACTTCGACCCCGGGTCGCGCGCGTCGACGGACTGCAAGTCGTGCGAGGCCGGTTGGGCGCGCTCCGGGGTCACAGCGAGGGTGATTCAAGGTCTGGGTCGCTTATCCGGGGGGAAGGGTTCAAGGTGGTCTGCGACACGTCTCGCGATCGACCGTCGCGAGGAATGCGTCCACCTTTTCGGGAACGCACCGAGAGCCGGTCGCTCGTCCGAACGAGCCACGTCGAGTGGAAACGAGCCGAGCTACGAGCCTCCAAAGTTCCCAAATCGCTCACCCTCGCGCTCCCCAGGCGTGTCCGGTGCCGGGCACGTGGTACTTGAATCAGCGCTGCGACGCCGGCCATTTTTGCCCTCGTGCCTGGCGCGTCGAGACGTTTCGGGCCGACTTTGACGCGAGAGTTTGGCGCGCCGCTTCGACGTCGACGTCGCCGCCGCTCGGGCCGTCGGGACGGCCGTCGCCGGCCGCTCCCCGGCGAAGCACGAACCGGGCGGCGGCGGCGCGGCGGCGAGGCGCCGTTTCGAGAGCTCGGACGAGAGGAGGCCGCTCGTCGAACCTCGGCCCGCGGCGGCCTCGCGCGACGTCGCTTTGCCACGCCCGCCGTCCCACGGCCCGCGTCCCGCGGCGGCGTCGCCCGGCGGTCCTGCCGCCCCACGAGCGTGCGCGCGTCGGCCCACGCTTCGATCGCCGTCGGAGCGAGCGGAGGTCGTCGCGGCCGCTTCTGCTCACGCGTCCGTCAAAGGCGGCACGACCTACGCGGACCAGCACCCGTGTCCGAGCGGCACGTACGGCGAGGACCTCGAGCGCAACTTGACGAGCTCGACGGAGTGCACGACGTGTCCCGCCCGGTACCGCTGCCTCGGCGGGACGACGACGACGACCATCGGCGACTGCGTCGCGGGGTGCGTCGCGCGGCCGCCGGAGCTCCGCCGCCGAGCGAGCGAACGGACCGCAGGTACTACTGCGAGGCCGGGAGCAGCGCCGCGAAGCCCTGCAGCGCCGGCTCCTACTCGAATCGCACGAACCTCGCGAGCGACGGCGAGTGCTCGACGTGCCCTGCGGGTTATTACTGCGTCGGCGCTGGGTCCGCGCCGTCCGGCGACTGCGCGGCCGCCGCGCGGACCCGCACCTTCGACCCGACTTCAACGTGTGCGTATGTGCACTGTCTTGACGCGAGTGGCGTGTGCTCTCCGTCGAGAACTCGACGAGAGAAGCGCACTCGTCGAAAAACGAGTCGAATCGACATCGATTTGACCGAGCTCGAGAGTCTCGGAGCGCGGCCCCGACGTCGCGGTCCAAAGCGCGGCTCCGAAGCTCACGGGTCGATTTCCACACAGGCGCGCCCGCCGCGCGGCAGCGAAACGAGCGAGACGCGAGGACCGCCCGTCCGAGAGCTCACGCGTCGTCCCGACGCAGGCAGCGCGGGCCACTACTGCCCCGTCGGCTCGTCGTCGGCGACGGCCCCGCGCGGACGCGAATCGGGTGGTTTCGGCGGTCCCGACCGAAACCCGACGCGCTCGAGCCCGGTCGCATCCGAGAGGGAGACCATGAGAACGAGCGCCCGGCGCCGGGCCGGCGACCGCCGGCCGACTCGGGTTCGCCGCTCGAGGTCGCCGGCCCCGGACGACGGGTAGCGACGACGAGAGCGTCGACCGCGCGAAGAAGCGCCCGCCCGCCCTAGCGAGAGCGTCGACGTCGTTCTCGTTTGGACGAGCGAGTCGCCCTCGACGGATTGATGCGGGCGTCCCGGTGGAGTGGCTCGCCGCGGCGGCGCCCGCGCCTCCGCGCTGTGGGCGTCCGCCGCGCGCGTCTCCGTCGACGAGGTCCGCGTCGGCCGGAGAGCAAGACTCGACGCGCGGCAGCCCGTCGATGACATATCGCCTCGAAGACGTGGGTTCCGCGCAGGCGACGGAGGCCGACTGCCCCGCCGGGACCTTTTCGGCGGAGGCCCGTGTGCACATCGGCCGCTGGTTTGGGAGGTCCCGACCAATCTTCAAATCTCTCGAGCTCCGTCGAGTCGACGTCGATTTGGACGATTTTTGGACGAGTCGATGGCCCTCGGCGAGCTCTCGACGACGAACAGCAAGGACCGCGTCGAGACGGTTCGACTACGCCCTCGTTGAAGTCGTATGGCATGCGCGCAGGCGGAGACGAACCTCTACGCCGAGGACCAGTGCGAAGACGCGCCGCCGGGATCCTTCGCCTACGCGGCGTCGACGGCGGCGACGAGCTGCATCGCGCCGCGTCGAAGCCAGACCACCCGACGGCACTTCACGCCCGTCTCGCAGGTCCCGCGGGCACCTTCAGCGCCAACAACAACACCGTCGGACCCGGGCCGCTCGACTGCGGCGACGCGCGCGCCGTCCGCGCGGAAATCCGCCAGCGATCTGCGACGCCGAACTGCTCTCGCTCCGTCGAATCGAGGCCGCTTCGAATCGAGGCCGCTCTGGCTCAATCTTTGGACGAGCGATCGTCGGCGCGCTCGCGACGGAGCGAAAAGGGCTCGCGCCGACGACGCTCCCGCCGAAAGTCCGGTCGAAGATGCGAGCTCCGCGCAGGTACCCGTCGACGTGCGCGGCCGACGCGACGACGTGCGTCGACTGCCCGGCCGGTGCGTCGCCCGGCGCCGCCGACGTGCGGCGCGGACTTTCGCGGGTGCGTAGGTTACGCGTGCGCGGAGGGCTCGACGGCGCCGGCGCCCTGCGGCGTCGGGACGTACTCGAACTCGGGCGCGGACGCGTGCACGACGTGCCCCGTCGGCTATTACTGCGGCTCGAACACGACGACGTCGACGGCGCTCTTCTCCGGCGGCGGGTCCTGGGCCGACGCGAGCGACGCCGCGGGCGCGCGCGGCCCGGCGCCGGACGGCCGCCTCGACGCGTTTCGCGGTCGATCGTCGAGAGAACGCTCGGTCCGACGTCGGGGAGACGCTCCGCGTCGGAGTTTGGCAAGGCCTCACCGTCGCGACGCCCCAGGTGCTTCCCCGGCACGTTCTGTGAGGACGGCATGGCGCGCGCGCCCGACCTCGCGCGCGACGCCTGCGACCCGGGCGACGACCGGCGTCCGAGGCGGCGGGGGCGACGAACGCGTCATTTCGTGCTTCAGGCTATTACTGCGTCGCCGCGGCGACGTCCATGGCGCCCTGCGCCGCGGGCACCTACCTGCCCTTCGCCGGCGGCGCCGAGCTGCGCGGACATCGACCGGCGAGGCCGAACTTCAAAGCCCCCGACCTTCAAAGCCCCCGAACTTCAAAGCCCCCGAACTTCAGAGGTCGAATCGACGTCGCTTCGGCTCGGCTTTGGAGCTGAGCGATGGTCCCGCGGCGATAGAGGCTCGCGCACGTGTGCTTCGAAGCCACTCGCAGAAACGGAGGCGTTCCACGGCAGGCGCCGACGCGTCCGACTGCCTCGAGACGCCCGCGGGCTTCTACACGGTCGAGGGGTCGGCGAACTACACGGGCCTCTGCGAGCCGGGGTTCTACTGCGGCGCCGGCTCCACGACGCCCTTCGCGACGCCCTGCCCCGAGGCGACGTACAACGCGCGTTGCCGGCGCCGGCGGACGCCCCTTTCGCGCGAAGCGACGCGCGCCCCGGCCAGGTCCTCTACGGCAAGACGTCCGTCGACGACTGCGCGATCTGCGTCTCCGGCGGCCGCCTGTGTGGAATGCACCCGACTTGAATGTGAGCGCCTTGGCCGTGCTTCGGGACCTCGAGGAGAGCCATCGATCCGTCAAAAACTCGGCCGAATCGACCTCGATGTGACCGAGCTCGAAGAGGCTCGAAGAAGCTGTCGGGACCACCCGAACCGGTGGTTGAATTCCACACAGGCGGCTACTGCGAGGCCGGGAGCGCCGCGCCGACGATCTGCCCCCGGGGATACTACTGCGTCGCGGGCCTCGCTGCGCCGATGCCCTGTGTCGCGCCGCGCGGCACTCGACCGGTGGTTTCGGGGGTCCCGGCCGCGCTTCGCGCCTCGGTCGCTCGGTCGCGTCGACGCCGTTCCGGCCCCTTCGTGGACGAGTCGTGTGGTCTCGTCGCGTTGTGAGGGACCGATCGACGTCGCTGAAGCGGGGTGGACGGTGCGTCCCCTTAGGCCCTATCGGCACGTTCGGGAACGCGTCCGCGCTCCGGCGGTCCGAGGACTGCACGCCGTGCTCGCCGGGCTATTTCTGCGACGGCCTCGGCCGGCCGGGCCCGCGCGGGCCCTGCGACCCCCAGCGTCGGCGCATAGGTGCCTACGTAGGCGCTCGCGAGGCTGCGTAGCCTCGGCTCGAGCCTCCGGAGCCTACGTAGGCACCGCTTTTTACGACTACGTAGGCGCGTCAC
>NW_008705581.1:37363-50780 GCF_000186865.1 Aureococcus anophagefferens
TGTCCGGAGCCTACGGACCTATGACCGACGCGCCCTCGCAGGCGACCCTGGCTACTACTGCATCGAGTCCAGCTACACGAGCGCGCCCCACGCGCCGAGCCGCGCGGCATCCGGCGGTCGGGGGGGGGGCGACTTCGAACGTCTCGAGCTCGTCGGGATCGATGCCGTTTTGGGTCGTCGTTGGACGAACGGTCGTCCCTCGTCCGAGTGCTCGAGCGAGTGATGCGTGTCGACACCGTTCACACACATCGCGAGTGATGCGTGTCGACACCGTTCACACACATCGCGAACCCGCGCAGGCGCCGGGCGCGCCGACGGTCGACGAGCCGAGCACGATCGGCGGCCGCTGCCCCGCGGGCGGCTACCCGCGCGAATCAAATCTTCAAACCGACTTGAGTGTGAGCGTATTTGGCGGCCTTGACGCGAACTCGTCGTGCGAATCAAATCTGTGAGCGTATTTGACGGCCTTGACGCAAACTCGTCGTGATCTCGACGAGGGGAACGCACTCGTCGAATCATGGAGCCACATCGATGCGACCGAGAGTTTCGAGGTTCGGTCGGGACGTCGCGAACCGGCGCAGGCGGCTACTGCCCCCTCGCGTCGAGCTACCCGAACCCGTGCCCCGCGGGCACGTACAACAACGAGAGCGGCGCGACGTCCGAGGACGAGTGCGACAACTGCCTCGCTGGCTATTACTGCAGCGGCCTGTGTGGATTTCAGATCTTCATCCGACTTCAATGTGCGCTTATTCGACAATTTTGTCATGGGCTCTTTGTGCTCTCCGTCGAGAACTCGACGAGAGCAATCGATTCATCCAAAAGTCGGCCGAATCGACGTCGATGTGACCGAGCTCGAGAGCTCTGAAGTTGGGGCCCCGACGTCCCAGCTCACCGGTTGATTTGCACACAGGCAGCGGCAGCAACAACCCGTACCCGACGGGCCCGTGCTACCCGGGCTATTACTGCGAGAGCGCGAGCATCACGCCGACGCAGCACGAGTGCGCCGCGGGCAAGTACAGCGGCTACGGCGCGGCGGAGTGCACGGACTGCGAGCCGGGGACCTACCAGCCCTACCGGGCCCAGGCGACGTGCGTCGACACGCCCGCGGGCTACTACGCGGACGGCTACGGGTCGACGACGTACCTCCCCTGCGAGGTCGGCTACTACTGCCCCGCGGGCACGGCGAGCTACCTGCGCGACCCAGCGTCCCGCGGCCGCGACGATTTTCGAGAGTTTTTGACCGGGAAACCGATGGACAATCGTCACCGTCGTGCTTGGTAGGCTCTACCCCTGCCCCTTCGGCACCTACGGCGCCCAGGAGCTCCTCGTCGACGTCACGGAGTGCTCGCTCTGCGACGCGGGATACTACTGCGGGCCCAAGGACGACGGGAGCGACGGCCTCTCGGCGCCGACGGCCAAGTGCGACGCGGGATACTACTGCTCCAGCGGCGCCTTCGACAGCCAGGGCGCCTACTGCATCGACCTCGACGTCTACGTCGCGTCCTACGACCCGGCGACGGACTCGAACGTCACCTACGACGGCAACGCGACGTCAATCGGCTACCTCAAGGACTGCGGCGACGACGGCGGCGGCTGCCCCGCGGGCCACTTCTGCCTCCGGGGCAGCGGCTACCCGGAGCCCTGCCCCATCGGCACCTTCTACGGCGGCACGCTCCTCACGGGCGACTGCGACACGTGCTCGCCCGGCGCGGCCTGCGACACGACGGGCCTGGAGGCGCCGAACGCGGTCTGCGCCTGCGTGGAATTCAAATCTTCAACCCGACTTCAATGTGCGCATATGCGACAGTTTTGACGCAAGCTCTTCAGCTGTGCTTCGAGAACTCGACGAGAGCCATCGATTCGTCCAAAAATCAGCCGAATCGACTTCGATGTGACCGAGCTAGAGAATTCTGAAGTTTGGTTGGGATAACCCAGCTCATTGATTTCCACACAGGTTTGCGCGGGCGGCTACTTCTGCCGCAACGCGAACGAGGGCGCGCCGTCGACGACGCCCCTCTGCCTCGACGACGCCTGCGCGGGCGACTACGGCCTCTGCCCCGCCGGGTCCTCCTGCGCCAACGGCACGTCCGAGCCCGCCGCGTGCGCCGCGGGCACCTACGGGCCCACGGTGGGCCTCGACGCGTGCCTCGCGTGCCCCGCGGGCCGCATGTGCAACGGGACGAACACGACGCACTACGCCGACTGCCCCCGGGGCGGCTTCTGCCCGGCGGGCACGGGCGCGACGCCGGAGCCCTGCCCGAAGGGCCGCTACGGCCACGCGACGAACCTCGCGCGCGCGGCCGACTGCGCGCCCTGCCCCGAGGGCCGCCACTGCCCGGAGCCGGGCCTCGTCGCGCCGGGCCCGCCCTGCGACGCGGGCTTCGTCTGCGAGATCGGCTCGGTCCACGCGAACGGCACCGCGCGCGCGGGCGGCCTCGCCGCGGCGCCGTGCGCCGCGGGCGGCTACTGCCGCGCCGGCTCGGCGCACGCGACGCCGTGCCCCGTCGGCACCTTCTCGCCCGACGCCGGCGAGACGTCGCCCGGCGCCTGCGGCGCCTGCACGGCCGGGTCCTACTGCGACGCCGTGGGCCTCGCGGCGCCCGCGGGCCTCTGCGAGCCGGGATACTACTGCGAGGCCGGCGCGACGTCGCCGCGCGCCGCGCTCTGCCCCGCGGCGGCCGCGTGCCCGCTCGGCGCCGGCGCGCCCGCGCCCTGCGACGCGGGGACCTACGCCGCGGCCGAGGGCGCCGCGCGGTGCGACGCGTGCCCGGCGGGCTTCTACTGCGGGAACGCGACGGCCGACTACCACGACTACCCCTGCCCGGCCGGCCACTACTGCCCCGCGTCCTCGACGGCGGCGACGGCGCACCCGTGCCCCGCGGGCACCTTCAGCAACGTCTCCGCGGCCCAGGCGCCGAGCGACTGCGTCGACGTGCCGCCGGGCTTCTGGGCCGCGGGCGCCGGCGCCGCGGGCCTCGCGGGCAAGTGCGACGCGGGCTGGTTCTGCGTCGGCAGGGCGACGTCGCCGGCGCCGTCCTTCGCGACGGGCACGGGCGGCAAGTGCGGCCCCGGGAGCGCGTGCCCCGCGGGCAGCACCTGGGACCGGCCCTGCCCCGGCGGGTCCTTCTGCGACGGCTCGCGCGTCGTCGGCCTCTGCGCGCCGGGCTTCTTCTGCGAATCCAACGCGACGGCCTACCGGCCCGACGGCGCCGCCGCGTCGTCCGGCCCCTGCCCGGCGGGCCACTACTGCCCCCGGGGCGCCGTGTCGCCCGTGCCCTGCCCGCCGGGGACGGCCCTCGCGACGCAAGGCGCCGCGAACGCGACGGACTGCGCGGCCTGCGCCGCGGGCTTCCTCTGCCCGAACGCGTCGACGGCGACGGCCGAGATCGCGTGCCCCGCGGGCTCCTACTGCCCCGCGGGGTCCGTCGTCGCGATCCCCTGCCCCGCCGGGTCGTCGTGCGCGGCCGGCGCGGGGTCGAACGCGTCGTGCGCCGCGGGCAGCTACCAGCCCCTCGCCGGCCAGGCGGCGTGCCTCGCCTGCCCGTCGGGCTTCTTCTGCGGCGTCGGCGCCGCGGCCTACGAGCCCTGCCCCCGGGGCCACTACTGCGGCGCGAATACGGAGGCCGGGACCCAGTTCCCCTGCCCGAACCAGGGCAGGAAAAGAGAGCGAAATTCCCAAAGGCTCCGATCTCGGCCATTTTCCACTCGTTTCGGCTGATTTTTGGACGAGCGATCATCTCTCGGAACGGTCTCGAAGCGTGGATGTGTTTTCCGTAACGCGTGCGCGCGGAACACTCACGTTGAAGCGACGTTGAATCACTCTTTTCCTGCCCAGGCCCGAACGGCACGTTCTCGAACGCCACGCGGCTCCAGGCGGCGGCCGAGTGCACGCCGTGCCTCCCGGGCCACTTCTGCAACGACACGGGCCTCGAGGCGCCCGCGGGCACCTGCGCGCCGGGCCACTTCTGCACCGAGGGGGCCATCGTCGCCGCGCCGGACCACACGTGGTAGTCGGGGGCGCGGGGGCTAAGCGGACGCGGGGGCGCTCTCGAAAGGGCCGTCTCTCGCGCGCGCTCTCTCTCGGTGATGGCCGTCGCGATGGCGTCGATTTCGCAAGGCGGCGAGAGGCGAGGAGCCGCTCGAGCTCATGCTCACTCGTCTGCCGCGCCATCGCGCGCCTTTGTGGCAATTCATGGAAAAAGGAAGGTGCAAACCACAATATCGGCGAGGCCTCGCGAGCGTAGTCAGCTGTCGTCCAGTCGCGCCGACGCGACGTAGCGTGCGCAACAAGACGATGCTCGCACGCTTCGCGCGGACGGCCGCGCGGCCCGCGCTCTGGCGCGCGCCGCGCGCGGCCCTGAGCTATCCGGCCCACGAGGTCGTCGGCTTGCCGGCGCTGTCGCCGACGATGGAGCAGGGCACCATCGCGGCCTGGAAGGTCGACGAGGGCGGCGCCTTCGGCGCCGGCGACGTCATCGCGGAGATCGAGACGGACAAGGCGACGGTGGACTTCGAGGCGCAGGACGACGGCGTGCTCGCCAAGATCCTCGTGCCCGCGGGCACCGAGGTCGCCGTCGGCGCGCCGGTCATGGTCGTCGTCGAGGACGAGGGCGACGCGGCCGCCTTCGGCGACTTCGTCGCCCCGGCCGCCGCGGCCGCGGCGCCGCCCGCGCCGGCGCCGGCGCCGGAGCCCGCGGCCGCGCCGCCCGCGGCCGCGCCCGCGCCCGCGGCCGCGGCGCCGCCCGCGGCCGCGCCCGCGGCCGCCGGCGCGCGCGTCGTCGCGTCGCCCCTCGCGCGCAAGGAGGCCGCGGCCGCGGGCGTGGACCTGAGCCTCGTCGCCGGCACGGGCCCCGGCGGCCGCGTCACCGCCGACGACGTCCGCTTCTTCGAGCCCCCCGCGGCGGCGGAGGTCGCGGCGGCGCCGCCGGCCGCGGCCGTCGCGGGCGCGGGCTACGCGGAGTACGCCGTGAGCCCGGCGTCGGCGGCCATCGCCGCGAAGCTCGCCCACTCCATGCAGACGGCGCCCCACTACTACCTCACCATGGACTGCGACGTCGGCGCCGCGCTGGAGCTCCTCGAGTCGCTCAACGCGTCGCTCGGCGACGCGGCGCCCGTGGGCCTCTACGACCTCATGATCAAGGCGTCGGCGTCGGCGACCAAGGCCGTGCCCGCCGTCAACGCGTCCTGGCTCGAGCCGGGCGTCGTGCGCCAGTACGCGCGCTTCGACGTCAACGTCGTCTCGGGCGTCGGCGAGGGCCTCGCGGCGCCCGCGCTCGTCGACGTCGGCGCGCTGGGCCTCGGCGACATCGCCGCGTTCACGGCGGCGGCGCCCGGGGCGGACGAGCCCTACGTCGCGGGCACGTTCACGATCCAGAACCTCGGAGCGTTCGGCGTCGCGTCCGCCGCGCCCATCGTCCACACGCCCCAGGCCTGCGCGCTCGCCCTCGGCGCCGTGCGCGACGACGTCGCCCTCGGCGACGACGGCGCCCTGATCGCCAAGCCGACGCTCACGTGCACGCTCGCCGCGGACCACCGCGTCGTCGACGGCGCCGTCGGCGCGCAGTGGCTCGCCGCGCTCAAGGGCCTCGTCGAGAACCCGACGACGCTCCTCCTCTAGGGGGCCGGGCGCCGAGCGGGACCCCGGCGCGACGCGGGGGCCGAAGACTTAAAACACGAGCACGAGGGCCGAACGCCAGCACGAGAGCCTAGCGCGGCGGGCCCGGCGGCCGCTCGAGGAACCGCTTACGACCGCCTAGCGCTCGAGGAACCGCTTCCGCGCGCAGCCGAGCGGCGCGCCCGCCGCGTCGACGGAGAGGCCCGGCGGGACGGCGTAGGCCTCGTCGGAGACGACGGCGAGCGCGAGGTCGAGCTCGACGCCGCCGCCGAGCGCGAGCGTCAGCGTCGCCGCGTCCTCGGCGAGCGGCGCGGGCACGGCCGCGGCGGCGGCGACGATCGCGGAGCCCCGGGCGACGCAGACCTCGACGGGCCCGCCCGCGGCGACGGACGCCGTCGCGCGCGCGCCCCGCGCGCCGAAGGCGACGGCGTCGCCGCCGCGGGCTCGGCCCGGTTCCGTCCAGGCCCAGGCGCCGCCGCCGGCGCGGACGCCGGCGAAGACGCGGCGGTCCCAGGCGCGCGGCGCCGCGGCGGCCGCGCCCCGGGCCGCGACGGCGTGGAGGACGACGCGGGGCGGCCGGGGCGCGCCCGCGGCCGCGCGCACGAAGGCCGCGGCCTCGGCGACGCACCGCGCGGGCGTCTCGTGGCAGAACGCGAAGATGGGGAACGCGTGGACCATGTCTCGGTAGACCGTGTGCGTCGCGCCCGCCTTGGCCGCGACGGCCGCCTGCTGGGCCCTCAAAATCTCGCAGTCGCCGGACTGGACGAGCACCGGCGGCAGGCCGCGGAGGTCGCCTTTGAGCGGCGAGTGCGTCGCGTCGGCCGGCCCGGACGCGGCGCGCGTCGCGTCCGCGAAGAGGTCGATGAGGTCGCGGGGCAGGAAGTCGACGGGCGCGTCGACGCCGGCCAGGTCCGCGTCGAGGTCGACCCAGGGCGACTGGAGCAAACCCCCCGCGGGCGGCGGCCCGCCGCCGTCGCGCAGCGCGCAGAGCGCCGCGAGCGCGAGGCCGCCGCCGGCCGAGTCGCCGCCGAGCACCGTGCGCTCCGGCGCGCAGCCCGCGGCGAGGCAGCGGCCGTAGGCGCCGAGCACGTCGCCTAACGCGGCGGCCGACGCGACGTCGGGCGGCCGCCGGTACTCGGGCAGCGCCACGAGGCAGTCCGCGGCGACCGCGAGGCGGAACGCGAGGTCGCGGTGCGTGCCCCGGCAGCAGAGGGACCAGGCGCCGCCGTGGGCGAAGAGCAGGCACGGCGCGTCCGCCGCGAGCGACCGGAAGCCCGCCGAGCCGAGGAACGCCGCGTCGACCTGCGAGTCGAGCGACCGCCACGTCGGCGCGAGCCCCGGCGTCCGCGCCGCGGGCCAGATCCACTCGAGCGCGACGGGCCCGGCCCGGTCCGTCGCGCGGAGGCAGCCCCGCGGCAGGAGCGGGCCGGGGATGTTCACCGTCGTCGCGACGCGGAGGAGCTCGATGTCGCGCGGGTAGGACCGCGCGGCGGACTTGAGCGCCGTCACCGACGCCTCGAGGGCCACGTTCCACGTCGGCCGCTTCGGCGCGAAGAGCGCGCGCACCGCGGCCTTGAGCGCCGCGCCGGGCACGCGGAGCGGCAGCGTCGCGCCGCGGAACGCGCGCCGCGCGGGGTGCAGGTGCGCCATGGACAGCGCGTCCGGCTCCGGCGCGGCGCCGCCGTCGTCGTCTTCGTCGCCGTCGCTCCAGGCGGCGCCGCGCGCCACGAGCGCCGTCGTCGCCGCGCCGACGGCGTCGTCGGGTGGTTGCTCGGTCGGCTCCGCAGCGTCGTCCGACGCGGCTCGTGGCGCGGCCGTCGTTGCCGCATCGACGGCGTCGTCCGACGCGGCTCTTGGCGCTGCCGTCGTTGCCGGCGTATCAACCATCAGGCGTGCGTCTCGGAGGGGCTGATGAGAAGGTAGGTTCTCGCATCCTACTCGCACTGATTTTGCCACTGGCACTGCATTGTCCATGCATCATCGCTTCAAGGTATTCCGAAGCGCGATCTGGAGTGACAGCCGCGACGCTCGACGCGCGCCGCAGCCCTCGCACGCCGGCGACGCGCGTCGCCTCGGCGCCTGAGCTCGTCGGTAGCGCCTGCGCGCGCCGGCACCTACCCATGTGCCGCCCCCCGCCGCCCGACGAGGCGTCGGCCGTGCCCCCGGGCCCGACGGGCCTGCGGTCGCGGAGCGCGTCCGCCGCGTCGCAGGCCCCGTCCGAGGGCCGCGAGTCGCGGTCCGGCTCGGGCACGTCGACGTCCAACGCCTACATCAACAAGGAGCTGCTGCCGGCGGAGTTCGGCCGCTTCTACTGGCTCACGTATTTCGGCAACTACGCCGTCGTCTACGGCGTCGCGCGCAATCTGTGGCTCGCGGCGAGCCCGCGGGCCTACTACGTCGCGTCGACGCTGGGCTTCACCATGTGGCCGCGGTTCAACCGCGTCACCTACCACATCCTGCGCTGGCCCATCCTCGTGGTCGTCTACGCGTTCGTCTTCGTCGAACTCTTGTTCTACTGCGCGCTGCGGCTCTTCGTCGCCTTCGCGGAGTTCGCCGTCGCGACGCCCAAGCACCGCGAGCTCCGCCACGCCCTGCGCCACTCCAAGGACTACGAGACCTGGCTCGCCTGCGCGCGCGCGCTCGACTCGTCGAAAGGGGTCGCCGTCTGGCAGAGCGACCTCCGGTCGACGCGCTACAACTGGCCCTTCGTCAAGGGTTTGATCGCGCAGCTGCGCGAGGCGCGGGCCTCGGACGACTGGCGCGCCGTCGCCGTCGCGCTGCGCCTGTGCTCGCGGCCCAACGTCGGGGGCATCATGGCGCCGCAGCTCTTCTCCGCCACGCACACGGGCGACCCGAAATTGGTCGTGACGGACTTTGTGGAGGAGATCGCCGCGAGCGTGCGCTGGCTCACGGCCTACGCGTTGGCGTCGAACGACGCCGCGTGCGTGTCGACGGCGCGCGAGCTCCTCGGCGCGGCGCGCGAGTCCTACGGCCGCACGGTGCTGAGCCTCTCCGGCGGCGGCGCGCTCGGCACCTACCACTTCGGCGTCGTGCGCGCGCTGCTCACGGAGGACATGCTCCCGGAGACGATCTGCGGCACGTCGGCCGGGTCCATCATCTCCGTCTTCGCGTGCTGCCGCACGCGGGCGGAGCTCGAGGAGGATTTGTACGACGACGCGAAGCTCGTGCGCTACCTGCGGTGCTTCGACCGGTCGCCCTGGGCGTGCGTCAAATCGTTCCTCAAGACGGGCCACGCCTACGACGGCGGCGAGTGGATGGACATTGCCAAGTGGTTCGCGAACGACCGGCCCGAGGGCGTTTTGAACATGACCTTCGCCGAGGCCTACGCGCGCTCCAAGAAGAAGCTCGCCATCACGGTCCACGCCAAGGGCAAGCGCGCGCCGCCCGTGCTCCTGACGCACCTGACGTCGCCGCACGTGACGATCGTCTCCGCCGTCGTCGCGACCGCGGCCGTCCCTCTGCTCATCGCGCCCCAGGTGCTCCTCGAGAAGGACCCGGAGACGGGCGTCGTCGCGCCCCAGGCCGGCGGCGAGGCCTACATCGACGGGTCCATCGTCCACGACATCCCCACCGTCGGCCTCAAGGAGGCGTTCAACGCAAAGTTCGTCGTCGCCTCGCAGGTGAACCCCCACTTCCAGCCCATGCTCTACTCGACGCACGGCGCCGCGGGCGAGCCCTGCCGCTGGAGCCCGTCCTTCGGCGCGCTGAGCTCGGAAGACGCGTGGCGCGGCGGCTTCGTCCTCGCGGCGCTCGAATTGTATCTACGGACGGACATGGTCAACAAACTAAAGTTCCTCGCGGACATCGACGCGTCGCCGGGCTGGAGCGGCAAGATGTTCGCCCAGTCCTTCGAGGGCACGATCACCATCACGCCGCGCCTCGCGCCCGTCGACTACCTGAACCTGTTCTCGAACCCGACGCCGGGCAACATCGGCCGCTACACGCGCGAGGGCCGCGTGGCCACGTACCAGAAGATGGCCATGCTCCGCACGCGCCTCTCCGTGGAGCGCGCCCTCAACGAGGGCTGCGACGCGCTCCGGCCGAAGCCCGCGCTCGTCCGCGCGTCCAGCGACCACGGCTTCGCGGGCCACGGCGCGGACCGGCCCAGGATGCGGCGCCTCGGCGGCGCGGGCGCGCTCGACTGGGCGACGCCGTCGACGATCTCCGCCTTCCCGGACGTCGACGCGGACCCGGACGCCCACTGCTTCGACGACGACGGCCTGTAGTAAAATCTCTTAGGACGCCTTCGCGGCGAGCGTCTCCGCGAGCCAGCCGAGGCCGCCGTCCGCGGGGAGGAGGACGTCGTAGGCGGCCTCGAAGCTGGCGCGCGTGCCCCAGGGGCTCGCCGGGTCGAAGAAGCCCACGGCGGCGCCGCAGGCCTTGGGCACCGCGGCCCCGACGGCCGCGTCGCCGACGGAGTCGCCGAGCACGAGGAGCCGCCGCGCGTCCGCGGCGCCCGTCGCCGCGAAGTAGGCCGGGAGCCTCCCGTGGGCGTCGCGCTTGTTGCCGCTATGCACGGGCTCCTCGGGGAAGGCCCCGACGACGACGCCGTCGTCGTCCGTGATGAGCCGGTTCGCGAGGACTTTGATCCCTTCGTGCCCCCCCCCGTCGAGCGCGGGCGCCGCGTCGTCGAAGCCCGCCCTCGCGAGCGCGCCGAGGATGACGTGCTCGAGGCCCGCGGACACGACGAGCGTCGGCACGCCGAGGCGCCGCAGCTCCCGCAGCGCCGCGGCAGCTCCCGGCCGGAGGACCGCGGGATCCTTCGCGTCCGCGGCCTCGAGCGCCGCCATGGTCACCCCGTGCGTCGCGAGGAGGCCGTGCACGTCGTCCCACCAGCTCCGCATGGGCCGCCCGCGGATCGGCGGCGGCCCGCCCGCGTCGCCGAAGCGCCAGTAGGGCTCGAGCGCGGCCTCGAGCGCCGCGTCGTCGACGCGGCGGAGGCCGTCGTGGCACTGGGACGAATTCGACGCCGTGAGCGTGCGGTCGAAGTCGAAAATGACCTGGAGGCCCCGCGCGCTCGCCGGGCCGAGCACGGCGGCGATGCTGGCCTCGCCGCCGTTGAAGTACTCCGCGCGCGCGTCGCCGAAGACGGACCGCGCGACGCCGCGACGCCTGCGGCGCACGAGCGCCTGCATCGTCAGGAAGCCGAGGCGCAGCGCAACCATTGTTGTTAGGCCTTGCACGACGAGCCGCCGCGCGTCGAGCGGCATGTGCGTGACGGGCCGGCGCGACTACGACGCGTCGGACCTCGCGGCGGCCTACGCGTACCTCGACGGCGGTGCGGAGGTAGATGCAACATCTGTGCAAGGTAGACATTCCCGTCCCGAGTCAAGCCAAGCGCGCCGCCCAGCCTCGGTGCCTCAGACGGCGTCGTCGGAGTTCGTCGCGGCGCGCGGGGTCCGCGCGGCTCGAGGCTTGTGCCCGCTGTCGCAGCGTGATGGGACGCAGGAACTCAGCGACCCCTTTTGCCAAGCGCCGCCGCGCCGAGCTCAGGCTAGAAGCGGAGCGGGAGGCCCGCGCCCGACGCGAAATGCTAGAAGAAGCCTGCCGGGACGGGCGGACGGCTCAGCTCCAAGAGATGCTCGACGACGACGGACCTACGTCCGAAAAAGACAACGGACCTACGTCCGAAAAAGACGACCTGCTGTGTTACACGTCGAAATTTGGTCACGTCGACGCTGCACGACAGCTCCTAGAGTACGGCGCCCGCCGAATGTTGAACGTGTGCATGTGGATTGCGTGCGAACGGGGTCATGCAGACATGGTGCAGCTGTTCGTCGAATACGGTGCCGAAATCAACCCGGAGGATGATGATGATTCGGAGGATGATGATGATTCGAGGACACTGCTGTTCGTCGTGTGTGAAAAAGGGCATGTCGACGTGGCGCGAGTGCTGCTGGAGCAGGGTGCCGACGTCCACGCTGTGACCTGGTTCAATTCTCATCGTGGCGACTACTCTTTTCAAGACGAAAGTGAGATTTACGCCAGTTATGTTGATGATGTGGATGATGGGGATTCGATTGAAGAAGAAGTAAAGAAACTTTATAACGACGAATACCGCGAGTTCTCCAAAGAAGAACAAGGGATCGAGCCGTTACTGATCGCGTGCATCAACGGCCACGTCGACGTGGCAAAATTGTGTTTGGACTACGGCGCCGATGTTAACCAGTGGTCTGGGGATCGTCTCGATAATTTTCCGTCGGACGAAGATGGAGTGATGACGCCGCTATCAGTGGCCTGCAAAAATCGATGGAAAGTCGACCTCATACGGCTGCTCCTCGAGCATGGCGCCGAGGGCGAGCTGCCGTCGCTGGATTCGGCCTGCTATTATGGCGACGTCAGCATGGCGGAGCTCATCCTCGAATACACTGACGACCGCTGTGTGGTGACGCACGACCGGCGCGGCGTCCCGCTCGTCTACACAAAAGACATCGTGCGAGTCCTGCGGAAAGACTACGCCCTGTCTTTCTACCTCAACGTCATCGGCCATCGCGACGAGCATCCGGAGCGGCAGGAGCGGGCTCGCGAAGTCGTGCGGCGCGTCGTCTCGTACCTCACGCCGCGCGCGCGGCAAGCCTGAGATCCGACGCCCTCCCATTTGCTTCGCGTGCTTAAGCCAGCTCTCCTCAGTAGACGGGCCGGTCCGACGTGGAGATGTTGAGGACGACGGGCCGGTCCGCGCTCGTGATGTTGCCCCACCACTCCCGGAGCGCGGGGCTCGTCGGGTTGAACTCGGGGCCGACGCTGACGTAGGCGCGGCGCGCCGGCGCGCCGCCGTAGGCGCCGCCGTAGGCGCCCCGGCCGAGGCGGGGCCCGGCCGCGGGCTTCCAGTCCGAGAAGGCCGCGCCGCGCTCGTAGTACGTCTTTGGCGGCGGCCGGCGGACGATGTCGCCGTGCCACGTGTGGCGCGGCCGGGGCGCGTCGCCGAGGAGCGCGGGGTAGGCGAGGTGGCCGCCGTCATCGCCGCGGATGTCGTCGAGGTCGTGGCGGAGCCGCCCCAGGTCCGCCTCGAGCTTCCGCGCGATGCGCCTGATTCAAATCCGCAACTCGACTTCAATGTGCGCGTACGCGACCGTTTCGACGCGATCACTTCGGCTAGGCTTCGAGACCTCGAGGAGAGCGATGGATTCGTCCAAAAATCACCCAAATCGACGTCGATGTGACCGAGCTGGAGAGGTTCGAAGTTTCGTCGGGACCACCCAGTGGTTGATTTCCACGCGGCGATGCGCGTCTGCGACTCCATGAGCGCCGCGAACTCGTCGCGCGCCGCGCGCGCCGTCGCCTCGGGCGCTCCCCGCGGCGGCGAGCCCCCGGCGGCCCCCGGCGCGCCGGGCGGCGCCGCGGCCGCGAGCGGCGGCGCGGCCGCGAGGAGCCGGGGGGCCGCGCCGCCGCCGACGAGCTCCTTGATCGTCGCGCGGATCTCGTCGCCGAGGGTCTGCGCCTGGCAGGCGAGGAGCTGGGCGACGTCCGCCGTGGACAGCGTGCCCACGGACGCCGCCGCCGCGGAGAAGTTCGCCGACGAGCCGAGATCGTCGCGCGGCGGCGGCGGCGGCGAGGCGACGGGGCGTCGCGGCCTCGCCGTCGCTCCGCGCGCGCTCCTCGGCCTCGAGGGCGCGGCGCCGCCAGCGGTGGAGCTCCTCGTCGCGCCGCGGCGACGCGGACCGCTCGCGGCGGAGCTCCTCCTCGGCCGCGAGCGCGCGGTCGCGCCAGCGCCGCGACTCGTCGCCGGGCGGCGTCGGCGGCGCGAGCCGCGGCGCGGCCGCGGACGCGCCCGCGCCGGGG
>NW_008705581.1:51478-60225 GCF_000186865.1 Aureococcus anophagefferens
CGAGTCACCGCGAGCGACCGCCGGCGGACCTCGGCGGCCGTCGGCGGCGGCGGCGGCGCGTCGTCGGTGCGGTCGTCGTCCGTCGTGCCCGGCTCCGAGCCGTCGCCGGAGCCCGAGAGCCGCGCGACGCGCCAAGGCCCGGCGTAGCCGCGCTCCGCGGCGGCGGCCGCGTCCGCGTCGGCGAACTGGACGAGGGCCGCGGACCGCTTGCCGATGCCGCACTTGAGCACGGCGCCGTAGTGGCCGAAGACCGTGCGCAGCATGTCCTCGCTCGGCCTCTCGACGTCGCCGTTCCACTTGACCTTGAGCGTCCGCTCCGGGCCGCCGGGCGCCGCGAGCGCGGAGATGGACCGGCGGCGCGCGGGCGGCGCCTCGCCGTCGCTCGCGGCGGCGGCGGGGGCCTCGGCGGCGAGGAGGCGCGTCACGCTCCAGGGGCCCCGGTAGAGGAGCTCCGCGTCCGCGGCGTCGGGCGCTTTCGCGAAGAGTACGAGCGCGGACCGCTTCTTCAGTCCCACGCCGCACTGGATGAGGGGGCCGAACTTCTTGAAGACGAACTGGAGGTCCTCGTCCTTGGGCCGCGGCGCGAAGGACGGCCAGGTCACCTTGAGGGTCCGCGCCTGGACGTCGAGCACCTTTTTCGTGGGCGCGGCGGCCGCGGACGACGGCGCGGGCAGCGTCTGCGACAACCGGCGCTCCGCGGGCGGCGGCAGCGGCCGCTCCGCGGGCGGCGGCGGCGGCGGCTCGTCGGGCGGCGCGTCCTGGAGGAGGAGCACGGGGTCCGCGACGCGGCGCGCGACCCAGGGGCCGTCGTACTCCGCGGCCGCGCGCGCGCAGGCCTGCTCGTCCTTGAAGAGCACCAAACCCGAGTGCTTCTTCAGCGAGATGCCCGCCTTGTGGACGGCGCCGGCGAAGGCGAAGGCGTTCCGGAGCGCGTCCTCGTCGTTTGGCCCGTCCTCGGCGCCCGCCCAGCTCACCTTGAGCGACCGGAGGCCCAAAGAGCCCGAGGACCCTCCCGACGACGACCGGCGCCGCGCGGCGGCCGCGACGCGCGCGGCGGCGCCGAGGGACAGGGCCGGCGCCGTCGCCGAGCTCGGGAGCTCGGGCGCGCCGGCGAAGACCGGCGCGGCGCCGTCGAGGCTCGGCCGGTCCGCGGTCCACGACTTGGACCGCTCGACGTTCGTTTCCCGCGACGCCGGCGCGGTCCAGGGCAGCGCCAAGATCGACGCCGCGCAGGTGCGCGCCCGCGCCTCGTCGGCCCGCGGCGACGCGCCCTTGTCCTCGGACGCGCGCAGCAGCAGCGGCGCGAAGACGTGCGCGAGCTGGCCCGTCGCGAGCTGCGTCGCGGGTCCCGCGGCCGAGACCGCGAGGAGGTGGCCGCAGAGCTCGTGGAGCGCGCGCGCCATGACGGGCGCGAGCGTGGACCCGCAGGCGGCGCGGAGCGCGTCGGCGCTCCCGCCGGCGTCGAGGAAGGCGCCGTAGTGGCCGTAGCCCGTGATCGGCGCGTGGTTTGCGAGCGTCTGCTTGACGGCCGCGCAGACCGCGGGCACGTCGCCGTCGAGGTCGAGCTTGCCGCCGGCGAGCTGGGCGCCGATGGTGCCCTCGCGGATGGCGACGGCGACGGCCATCTGCGCCTTCTTCGACCCGCCGTCGCGGTAGAGCCAGGGCGACGACTTCACGCGGGCGTTGAGGAAGTCGTAGACGAGGGCGAGGGACACGAGGACGCGCTCCTCGAGGGCCGGCAGGAGCGCCGCCTTCTTGCCCGACCCGCCAAAGTAGGACGCGCGTTTTTTCTTCTCCTGCTTGGGGCCCATGGCGCCGCCGTGCGCCGGCGCGGGCAGCCCCTCAATGCTTTTTTGCATTCGAACGGCGGCAATCGGGGGATCTTGAAACTTATCTTGAAGCCGCGAAATTACTCGAATCTTCGCGACCGCGACTCGGCGCGACCGCGAGCCTACCGCACCGCCACGAGTAGCGACGTAAGATGGGCCCCCGGCCTAGGCGCTCTTGAGCGGGGGCACGCTGGGGCTCGCCCAGTCCTTCTTCGGCTCGGCCCCGCCCTTGGCGCTCGACGCGGGCGCGTCGGTCTCCGGCGGCGCGGCCGCGTTGGGCGCCTCGGGCGGCGCGTGGCCGCCCGCGTGCATCGCGTCGTACCACGCGCGCGCCAGCTGGCCCGGCGCCGTCGGGTTCAGCGGCAGCTTCGCGCGGACGCGGAGCGGTGCGGTCTGCGACGAGATCGATCGTGTCCGCGCGCTCGAGCGCCGCGGTGCGCTTGCCGCCGTACTCCGTCTTCGCCGCGGCGAGCTTGGAGTCGTCGAGGACGACGAAGCCCTCGTGCGCGGCGACGAGCGTCTCGACGATGGACGCGTAGAGCGCCGCGGCCTCGAGGAGCTCGGCGACGGCGGCCTTGGCCTTGTTCGGGTCGTCGGCGATCTTCTTGCCCTTGCCCATGGCCTTTTTCGCGAAGTTCTCCGCGCGCTTCGCGCGCTTCGACGCGTGCTTCGCGGCCTTGCAGGCCTTGGAGCTCAGCTTGTCCTCGAAGGACCGCCGGATCTCGCGGCCGTCGCTCCAGTTGCCCAGGTCCTTGTCCGGCTTGGGGAGGAGGAGGAGCACGTCGAGCTTGATGCGCGGCTTGCACGACTCCGCGGCCTTGCGGCACCACCGGAGGCCCCGTATGGATTCCGGCGCGTCCTCCTTCTTCCAGCCCGCCGCGGCGAGCGTCGCGACCGTGCCGCCGCCCTTGATCTCGTGGAGCGCGATCTCCGGCGCGGAAGACGCGGGCGGCGGCTTGGCGCCCTTGCCCGCGGTCTTCTTCTCCGCTTTCGCGGCTTTCGAGAGCGCGGCCTTGGGGAGCCGGATGGGGTCGAGCGTCGACGCGGCCGCGCGGTACGCGCCGTGGACCTTGGCGACGACGCGCGCGTCCCAGCCGCGCGTCACGGCGAGCTCCAGGGGCAGGTGGCCGAAGGGGAAGGGCACGCCCTCGAGCACGCGCTGCTGCGCCGCGCGCGGGTGCGCCTGGAGCAAGGCGCCGACGAGCGGCTCGGCCAAGGGCCACCACCAGCCCTGGAACTTGGGCCCCAGGAGCAAAACGCAGTGGAGGGGCAGCCAGGAGCTGCCCGCGCCGTGGCCGCGCATGGGCTGCGCGGCCAGCTTCGGGTTCGCTTTCAGCGCCGCGAGCGCGCGCGGGAAGCCCTGGCGCGCCTCGAGCGGGGAGATGAGGCTGTAGATGTCGCCGGGCTTCTCCGGGAAGCTCACGGCGTTGCCCTTGCGCACGCAGGCCTTGCCGACGTAGTCGCGGAAGCCGTCGCCGTCGATGACGACCGCGTCGCCCGGCGCGGGCGACGCCTTGCCCTGGACGACCCTGTGTTTCGCGAGGTCCTCCGGCCTCCAGGCCACGTCGAAGTGGGTCTGGGCCAGGTCGCAGAGCGCCTGGGCCGTCAGGTCGCCCGTCGCGCTGCGGTGGGCGAGGAGGTCGTCCAGGCTATACCCGCTCGGGCCCACGGCGCTCGACGCCGCCGAGCCCATGGCGCGGGCTGCCCGCGCCGACGGATTGTGTTTGGGGCGAGGCGGGCTCCAGGGACCGAGGACGCGCGCGCGTGCGACCCGGCGTGCGCGGGCTTAGGCGGGCGCCACCGCGAACAAGCGCACGCCCATCGAGGCTGGGGGCGGGATCGACGGGCGCGGTCGTGCGGTTTTGCGCGGGGCTGCTCGTCGCGGAGTGGCTATTGAGGTGCAACTTGAAGCGCTCGCACTTGATGTGGCGCGCCGCGATGGGTAGTCAGCGCGTGCTCCTCTATGTCCTCGCGACGGCCTCGGCCTTGCAGGCGCCGGCCCGCCGGCGGCGGCTGGCGACGTCCCTGGCCGTGAACACGCTGCCGGAGGCGCCCCACGCCGTGTCCATCGACCTCGGCGACGGCCACGAGCCCCTCGTCCTGGAGACGGGCCGCCTCGGCCGCCAGGCCGACGCGGCGGTGATCGCGAAGCGCGGCGGCACGACGGTCTACACGACGCTCTGCGTCGGGTCCGCGGACGGCGGCGGCGACTTCCTGCCCATGTCCGTCGAGTACCAGGAGCGCTACTCGTCGACCGGCCGCACGTCCGGCGGCTACAACAAGCGCGACGGCCGCGCGAACGACAAGGAGATCCTCACCTGCCGCCTCATCGACCGGCCCCTGCGGCCCACGGTCGTCGACGGCTGGTGCGCGGACCTCCAGCTCATCTCGTGGGTCCTGAGCTACGACGGCCAGTACCCCGCGGACGTGCTCGCCGTGCAGGCCGCGGCGGCCGCGCTCCAGCTCTCGACGGTGCCGACGCTCTGCGACGTCGGCTGCGCGCGCGTCGTCGCGACGGCCGACGACGACGGCGCCGTGGCCTTTGTCAGCGACCCGACGGTCGAGGAGCTCGAGGCCGCGGCGTTCCAGATCGTCGTCGGCAGCGGCGGCGACTCCGTCGTCATGGTCGAGGCCGAGGGCGACTTCGTCGGCGACGACGTCGCCGTCGAGGCGCTGACGCGGGCGACGGCCGACGCGGCGCGCGTCGGCGAGGCCATCGGCGCCTGGGCGGCGGACCTGCGAGACTCCGGCGCGATCCCGGCCAAGGAGGCCGGCGACCGCGTGCGCCCCTTCCCCGCGGACCTCAAGGCGGCCCTCGCCGAGGCCTTCGCCGACGACGTGCGCGGCAGCGTGCTCGCGCTGCGCGAGGGCGACATGAAGGCCCACCGCAAGAAGTACGAAGCTCTCGACGCGAAGATCATCGCCTTCGCGGACGAGCGGGGCTACGGCAAGGCCGACGCGCGCCGCGCGGCGAAGAAGCTCACGGAGAAGTGCCTCGGGGACGTCGTGCGCGCCGAGGGCAAGCGGTCCGACGGCCGCGCGACGGACGAGGTCCGGCCCATCGACGTCGCCATGCGGCCCCTGCCGACGGCGCACGGCTCCGCGGTCTTCACGCGCGGCGAGACGCAGTCCCTGGCGACGTGCACGCTCGGCGACAACTCCATGAACCTGCGCAACGACGACGCCTTGGACGACGCGAAGCCCGACAAGCGGTTCTACCTCCAGTACGCGTTCCCGCCGTCGTCCGTCGGCGAGACGGGCCGCGTCGGCGCGCCGGGCCGCCGCGAGGTCGGCCACGGCGCCCTCGCGGAGAAGGCCCTCCGGGCGGCCATGCCCGACAAGGACGCGTTCCCTTATTCCGTGCGCGTCGAATCGTTGATCACGGAGTCGTGCGGCTCGAGCTCCATGGCCTCGGTCTGCGGCGGCTGCCTCGCGCTCCTCGACGGCGGCGTGCCGTTGCGCTGCTCCGTCGCGGGCGTCGCCATGGGCGTGCTCCTCGCGGACGGCGAGGACCCCGTCGTGCTCACGGACATCCTCGGGGTGGAAGATGCTTTAGGATCCATGGACTTCAAGGTCGCGGGCTCCGCCGAGGGCATCAGCGCCTTCCAGCTCGACGTCAAAACGCTCGGCCTCTCGGCGGCGACGCTGGGCGACGCCATGGGCCAGGCGCGCGCCGCGCGGCTCCACGTGCTCTCGGAGATGGCGACCCGGGGCACGGCCGAGCCGGCGACGACGCTCGCGCCCTCCGTGCCCCGGTCCAAGCAGCTCCAGGTCGACCCGTCCTTCATCGGCAAGATCATCGGCAAGGGCGGCGCGACGATCAAGGGCCTCATCGACGAGTTCGCGCTCTCGAACATCGACGTGTCCGAGGCGGGCCTGGTGACGGTGAGCGGCCTCGACGACGAGGGCGTCGCCGGCGCCGTCGAGGCCATCACGGCGCTCTGCGTCGACGACGGCAAGGGCGGCCGCGGCGGCGGCGGCGGGCGCGGGCGGCCGCGCTACGACGGGCCCATGCCCGAGGTCGACAAAACCTACGCGGGCTCCGTCGTGTCCATCAAGAACTTCGGCGCCTTCGTCGAGTTCGACGACTTCCCGGGCCTCGAGGGCCTCTGCCACATCTCCGAGCTCGCCCTCGAGCGCGTCCGCAACATCGAGAAGTTCATCGAGGTCGGCGACTCGTTCGACGTCAAGGTCCTCGCCGTCGACGACGACTCCAAGAAGCTCAGCCTCTCCCGCAAGGCCGCCATCATCGACAAGCAGGGCTGAAGAGTCGTCTTAACTACGCATCGATATCGGATTTCAGATGATTCTTGAGTCCTTGCTTGCACTTCAACTTATCGTTGCCTCAGTGACTGGAGCAAGCAAAACACGGGGGGTGACACCGGCCTCAAACTCGGCCCAGCAGGCCCAGGAACGTCGCCAAATCACTGCATAGGCTGATGCGAGCGACCTGAGCGCGGAAATGGACTTGTGGGGACGTCTGGCGACGCGGTCGGAGCGCTCGGAGGCGTCGAAAATCGACAAAATCGATATAATGCAAGCATTTCATTGGTCGGATTCGAATCCGCCGGCATCCAGCAGCCCCGGAGCGCCTCGAGGGGCAGCCCGGCTCGTCGCGCGTGGCCATGGAGCGCGACGCCTGGAGTCAGGGTGGCGGCGGTGGACACCTCGTACCCATGGGTGACTCCGGAGGTGCTCTGCTCGCGGGAATTGGCTGTGTCGACGAACGCTTGGGCGCCGGAGCGGCGATTCCCAGTGGCGGCACAGCTTCGAGCGCCTCTGTGGCAGCCCCAGGGTGGCACCACGCGCAGCCGAGCGGCGAGTACCACGCTCTAGTATGTCGGCGAACACAGCGCCGCGCCATGGACCGCGCCGTGACCGGAGCCATTCGCACGGCGGCCTCGAACGACTTGCATGGCGCACAGCGTCATCGAGTGTACCTGGTTGGCCAAGGGGCTGCTCACGTTAGTGTTGGGGCCTCCAGGCAGGTCGAACGGACCCATGGACCAGATCGGACTCAAGAACGCGACCGCCAAGGTCGAGATGCGCATCACAGATCGATTCGAGCACACCGCGGCCACTGCGCGCGCGCGCGGTCGCCATCGCTGCCCGGACTTCCACCAAGACCTAGGTCCCCGGCCCTTTTCCCACGCGCGAGGGGTCGGGTAAGGAGCGCCCTCGTCAATTTGGCGGCGTTTAGGCCACCATGCTCGCGCGCTTGGACGGCGTCGCGGTCTGGTGTCGCCCCCCGTAGCAAAACCTTGATATTGAACAGATACAATAGTACTCGACAACCGCCCATGAGAGCAGGTTTTGCTCTCTCGAAGGGGCTGCGTTCCCACTTTGGGCGGTGTCATGGGCGGTGCCGTGTCGTCCGCGAGCAAGGCCCCCGCGGCCCGGGCGCCCGGCGGCGGCGGCGCCCGCGCGCCGGCGGGCGAGCCCCGGTCCGGTCCGGCGCCCCCGGCGGCGCGGGCGGCGCCGGCGGCCGCCGCGGCCGCCGCGGCCCCGGCCCGGCGGCCGACGGTCCGGAAGCTGTCCGTGTCCCTCGGCATGGCGCGGCGCAACTCCGTCGACGCCGCCGACGCCGCCCCGCGCCTCGAGCGGCGCCTGAGCGTCGAGGCCGCGGCCGAGCGCGGCGACGCGCAGCGCCGCGTGCTCGGCTTGATCCTCGCGGACCGCGCGGAGGCGAAGCTCCTCGAGACGTTCCTCCACGCCGAGTACAAGGTGGAGCTCCTCTACTTCCTGCGGACCGTGGAGAAGTTCGAGGGCTACGTGGCCAAGTGCCTGAGCATCCAGAACGCGGAGGCGGCGGACGCCGCGCCGGGCCTCGGCGACGGCGACAATCACTGCCGGAACCCGCACGCGCTCGCGCGGGGCTTCGAGATCTACGAGCGCTACCTGTCGCCGACGGCGGACTACAACGTCCACGCCAACGCCAAGGACTGCAAGCTCGTGCTCTCCCTGCTCGAGACGGTGTGCAAATCAACCGCTGGTTCGGGACGTCCCGACCAAACTTTGAAATTCTCTAGCTCCGTCAAATCGAAGTCGATTCGGCTGATTTTTGGACGAATCGATCGCTCTCGTCGAGTCCGCGAAGCACGACAGAAGTGATCGTATCGAAACGGTCGCATACGCGCACATTGAAGTCGGGTTGAAGATTTGAGTTCCACGCAGGCTCGAGACGGGCGCCGTGCCGCCGGGCCTCTTCCGCGGGCCGCGCGAGTTCGTCACGTCCGTCCTCGCGGAGGAGATGCTCGGCCGCTTCGCCGCCTGGGTCGAGTCCGACGCCGCGCGGGCCGAGGCCGGGCGCCGCGGCGAGGGCGGCTCCGACGGCCGCAGCTCCGAGGACGGCCGGTCGGAGAGCGGCACGCGCGACGGCGACTTCACGCTCGACGACTTCGGCGCGCCGCGGCCGCGGCGGGGCTCGTCGTCGCGCAAGCTCAGCGCCGGCGGCTCGTCGTCGTCCGCGGCGGCGTCGCGGGGCAACTCCGCGGACTCGTCGCCCGCGCAGTCGTCGCGGCGCCGCGCGGCGCCGCACCCGATCTTCACGACGAACCGCCGCGTCGAGCGGCGGCGCTCCGACGGCGCGGCGACGCTCGCCTACGCCCTCGGTGGCCGCCGCGGCTCCGGCGTGTCCTCGATGACGGGCAGCTCGGACAACGCGAGCCCGGACCCCGGCGCGCGGCGGCCGTCGTGGGGGCCCCGGAGCGGCCGGCGCCACAGCGGACAGGCGCGGCGGCCCAAGGGCCCGCCGAACGCGCTGCTCCGGCGCCGGGGCCCCGCGCCGGACATCGACTGGGGCTCCGACGGCGGCTCCGTCCACGACATCCACAGCCCCCACTTCTCCGACAGCTCGAGCTTCTCCCAGGCGGGCTTCTCCTTCGACGGCGGCGATCCCAGCGGCGACGAGCCCTACTC
>NW_008705581.1:60275-80546 GCF_000186865.1 Aureococcus anophagefferens
CCGCCGTCGCGCGGCGAGCGGCGGCCCCGGCGCTCGGAGACGGCGCTGAAAGACGAGGCGACGGCGGAGCGCAAGGCGTCCTTCTCCGTCGAGCTCGACGGTCGCCTCGCGTCGGACATCAAGGACGCGGAGCTGTCCATCGAGCAGCACCTGGGGGACTCCGAGGGCAACCCCCTCGTCGCGGAGACCATCTCCCGCCACGTCGCGTCGTCGCTCGCGACGGCGGACGCGCGCGTGAGCCGCATCTCCGACCCGCTCATCACGACGGACATGGTCCGCCGCAAGTCCTCGGGCGTCGTCGAGCCGCCGGACAACCTCGACTGGCCCGAGAGCGCGTTCCGCTAAGGCTTAGGCGGACCAGTAGGCGAAGACCGCCGTGAAGACGACCTCGGGGACGTCGACGAAGAGGACGTAGTAGAGGTGCGGCGCGTTCCACGGCGCCGCCGCGCGGCGCGCGCGGAGGGCGGGCAGCGCGCGGCGGAGCACGAGGAGCGCGTGGCGCTGCGGCGCGGCCTGAGCGTCGACGAAGCCCCACCAGCCGCCCGCGGCGCGGACCGCGCCGAGGAAGTCGGCCGTGGCCGGGTGGCCGTAGCTTCGCGCCTCGGCTTCGGGGTCGTTGCCGTTGGTGCGCACGTCGAGCGACGCGCCGCGGCTCAGGAGGAGCTGGCACATGTTGGTGCGTCCACGATAGGCGGCAATGTGGAGCGCGGTGCGCCCGTTGTAGCCTCGGTCATCGACTCGCGCGCCTGCGGCGAGCAGGAGGACCGCTGCATCGCATTGGCCGCCAGAAGCGGCGAATTGCAGTGGCGTCCAATCATCTTCGTCTTGACCGTTCACGTCGGCGCCATGTGTGCAGAGAAATTCTATGACGATGCACCAGCCTCGGCGTGCTGCATGACCTAGGGGCGTTGTTGAAAAACTATCGACGACGTCTAGAACGTCTGCATCAAGGTCGCCGCCCGAAGCATGAAAACTCCGCATCCGGTCGAGGAACGCGCGTTCCGAAGAGAAGTCCATCGCTACCGCTGCGCGAGGTCACGATGCGGAGCGGGCACGACCCGACGCGGCCGCGGGCTGCTCGACCCGCCCAAGGTTGAAGCTTCAACAATCCAGCGAAGTCGCCGCGATGGCTCTGCTTCCCCTGCTCGTCGGCCTCGCCGTGCGCGCAACTGCGCTGCGCTCGCCCGCGCGGCGCCTCCATGCGCGCCGCGCGCCGTCCATGGCCCTGCACATCCGCGACTCCGTGGACCTCCTCTTCGTCGGCGGCAAGGGCGGCGTCGGCAAGACTTCCGTGTCCGCGGCCATCGGCTTCGAGTGGAGCGCCCGGGGCGCGCGCACGCTCCTCGTGTCGACGGACCCGGCCCACTCCCTCGGCGACGCCCTCGGCGTGCGCCTGTCCGGCGCGCCGACGCGCGTCGGCGACAACCTCGACGCCGTCGAGGTCGACGCCGACGCGGCGATGGCCAACTGGCGCCGCGCGGTCGAGGCCTTCGACGCCGAGGCCTTTGGGGCGCGCTACGGCCCCCTGGGCGTCGAGGCCGTGCGGTCCCTGGGGCTCGACGAGTTCGTCGAACTGCTCGCGTCGCCGCCGCCGGGCATCGACGAGCTCGTGGCTTTGGCGGACGTCGTCAAGTACGCGAGGGATGAAAACTACGACCGCGTCGTCGTCGACACGGCGCCGACGGGCCACGCTTTGAGATTGTTGGACCTGCCCCAGTTCGCCGACGGGCTCGTGGGGAAGCTCGTGGGGTTGCGGGACCGCGTCGGTTCGCTGGCGAAACTCGCGGGCGGCGTCCTGGGCGCGTCGAACCCCTTGGCGGGCGCGGCGGGCGACGTCGACGCCGTCGCGGCGAAGCTCGAGACCTTGAAGGCCGGCCTCGACGGCGTCCGCGACGCGCTGCGCGACAGCGAGCGCACGGAGTTCGTCGCCGTCGCGATCCCGACGGAACTCGCCTACGCGGAGACGCGGCGCCTCGCGACGAAGCTCGCGGGCGCGACGCAGGGCGGCGGCGTCGGCCTGCGGACCATCGTCGTGAACCGGTGTCTTGATGGTTTTGAGGTCGGCGCCGCGCGGACGCTCGCGGAATCGCACCGCGCGAACGTCGACGCCGCGTTCTCGCGAAACCCCCTCGCGGCCGCGGCCAAGGTCGAGGTGCCGGCGCTGCACACGGGCAGCGAGCTCGGCGGCGTCTTCGGGCTCAAGTACTTTGGGAGCCGCGCCTTCGAGGGCGACGCCGCGGCGGCCGCGCTCGACGGCATCTTCGCGCAAAGGGAAGCGAAGCTCGTCGTCTGCGGGGGCAAGGGCGGCGTGGGCAAGACGACGGTGTCGTCGGCGCTGGGCGTGGCCCTCGCGGACCGGGGGTTCGACACGCTGGTGATCTCGACGGACCCCGCGCACTCGCTCGGCGACTGCCTCGCCGTGGACCTCGGCGGCGGCGCCGTCGTCGAGGTCGACGCGCCGTCCGAGGGCCGGCTCTTCGCGCTCGAGGTCGACGCCGACGCCGCGGCCCGCGAGGCCGCGGCGCTCCTGAAGGAGGGGCTCGGCGAGAAGCTGCGGTCCCTGGGCGACGCCGGCGCGGCCGCCGCGGACCTCGCGGACGCCTTGGAGACGTCGCCGCCGGGCTTGGACGAGCTCGTGTCCCTCCTGAAGGTCCTCGAGCTCATCCGGTCCAAAAACTACGACCGCATCGTCCTCGACACGGCGCCCACGGGCCACACGCTCCGGCTCCTGGCGCTGCCGGAGCTCATGGACGACTTCGCGGAGCGGTCCATGAACGCGCGCGACCGGGCAGGAAAAGAGTGCGAAATTCCCAACTTCAAACGCTCCTATCTCAGCCGGTTTCCACTCGTTTTGGCTGATTTTTGGACGAGCGATCATCTCTCGGAACGGTCTCGAAGCGTGGGTGCTTTTTCGGGAACACGCGCGCGCGGAACACTCAAGTTGAAGCGACGACGAATCACTATTTTCCTGCCCAGGCGCGCGACCGCCTCAAACGGAACCCCGTCGTCGCCGCGGCGCTCGCGGGCGCGGGCTTCTCCGGGGGCGGCGGCGAGTCCGGCGGCCGGGACGCCGTGCGCGACGTCCAGGACGACGCCTTCGCCATGGACGCCATCCTCCACGACGAGGCGTCGTGCGAGTTCCTCGCGGTCGCCGCGCCCACCGACCTCAGCCTCACGGAGACGGCGAACCTCCTGGACTCCCTCGACGAGGCGGGCATCGCCTGCCGCGCCGTCGTCGTCAACGGCGTCCTCGACGGCGGCGACGACGCGGGCCTCGCGGCCTTCTGCGCCGCGGCGGAGACGACGCAGGCCGCCGCGCTCGCGGAGCTCCACGCGCTCGCGGACGAGCTCCGCGTGGACCTCGTCCGGACGCCCCAGTTCGACGGCGACCTCCCCGCGGGCGCGGCGGGCCTCGCGAAGCTCGGGGACGCCCTCTTCCGGTGTTAGATATCGACGATGGCCAGCACGTCGGCCCGGGGCGTCCACTCCGCGAGCGCGGGGCGAAACGCGTGGTCGTCGCCGGCGATTTTGCCCTCGCCCGTCGCCAGCTTCCATCTGTCCTCGCGGCAGCGCGGGCAGGGCCCGCGGGGCCGCCGCTCGAGGGCGTGGCGCTCGCAGCCGCAGCCCGCGCAGCAGAAGAGGCGCCGCGTCGCCGTCGTTCGGGAGACGCGGTGGCCGAGCTCGTCGCAGCGCGGCGGCCGCGCCTCGAAGAGGCGCCGGCAGTCGGCGCAGGCGAAGCAGCGCACGGTCTCCGCGCGGGCTCGCGCCTCCGTCGCCGCGGCGGACGCGGTCTCGCGGCGCTCGAGCTGCGCGAGGCCCTTGAGGCCCGCGGCCGCCGCGTCGGCCGCGGCCGCGGCCGCGTGCCGCGACGTGCGGCCCTTGAGCCGCGCGGCCTCGTCGGCGCCGACGGGCGCGAGCCAGGGGCAGGACGACGGCGCCGGCGCCGCGGCCGCGGCAGCGCGCGGCTTCGGCGCCGGCGCGCGCGCCTTGAGCAGCGCGGCGGCCTCGCTCGGCGTGACGACCGTCGGGCCCCGGCGCGCCCGCGGCGCCGCCTCGGGCTTGAAGCCGCGCGCCGCCGCGCAGTAGGCGTGCGCCTCGCGCGTCGGTCGCGGGTTCCGCCGCCGGAAGACGCGCGACTCCTCGGGCACGGCCGCGCGGCGAGGCCCGCGGTCGTCGTCGCCGCCGTCGCAGAACGTCGCCACGGGCCGCTCGAGCGCCGTCGTCTTCGCGCGCTTCTTCGGCGCCGGCCGCAGCGCCGCCGCGAGCGGGTCCGCGGGCCGCGCGGGCGCTCTGCGCGGCGCGGCGCCGAGGGGCGGCCGCGGCGCGGCGCCGAAGCGGGGCGCCGCCGCCGGGCGCTTCGCCGCGGCGGGGCCCTTGCCGCGGCGGTTGAGCGCGTCGGCGACGCTCTGCGGCATCGCGCGGTAGCTCATGAGCTTGGTTGGAAATCAAGTTTCAAACTCCCATAGCTCGCAACAAGATGGTTAATGTTTGCGCTGTGGCAAATTGGCAATCGGCGAACAAGAATTAGCAGAGCATGGAGCTCCATTTGCGCCTCGCACTCCTCCTCGCCTGCACGCTGAGCGTCTGCAGCGGCTTCGCCGCGACGTGCACGCACCATGCCGAGCGCCTGGCGCCGCTGGCCGCGCGCGTCGCCGTCGTCGGGTCGACGAACAACGACCTCATCTGCTCCGGGCCGCGCCTGCCTCTGGCCGGCGAGACCATCGCCCACGAGACCTTCGCGACGTGCTTCGGCGGCAAGGGCGCGAACCAGGCCGTGCAGGCCGCCCGCGCCGGCGCGGCCGTCGACTTCGTGGGCAAGGTCGGCGCCGACGACTTTGGCGCTGCCATGAGGACCAACTTCGACGACTGCGGCGTCGGCCGCGCCCACGTGACGACGGCGGGCCCGGGCGTGTCGACGGGCGTGGCGCTCATCACGGTGGGCGCCGCGGAGCGGACGAACACGATCGTCATCGTGCCGGGCGCGAACGGCGCGCTCGCGCCCGCGGACGTCGCCGCGGCCGCGGACGCGCTCGCGGCCGCGGACGTGCTCCTGACGCAGATGGAGGTGCCGCCGGAGACGACGCTCGCGGCGCTCGAGGCCTTCCGCGCGGCGCAGCCGGGCGGGCTCTCGGTGCTGAACGTCGCGCCCGTGCCCGCGGCCGGCGTGCCCGACGCGCTGCTGGAGCGTGCGACGTCGTCTGCCCGAACGAGGTCGAGCTCGCGCTCCTCGTCGGCTGCGCGCCCATCGAATCCGTCCGGGACGCCGTGGAGGCGGCGCGGGCGCTGTTGCGGCGGGGGGGCGCGAACGCCCGGGCGGCGCGTCCTCGCGACGCTCGGCTCGCGGGGGTCGCTGCTCGTCGGCGACCGCCAGAGCGTCTTCGTGCCGGCGCTCGCCGGCGTCGACGCCGTCGACACGACGGGCGCCGGCGACTCCTTCCTCGGCGCCTTCGGCGCCTTCGTCGCGGCCGGCGACGGCACCGTCGCGGCCATGGCCAAGGCGAGCCGCGTCGCCGCACTCGCGGTCCAGGGCCGCGGCTCCCAGCCGTCCTTCCCGGCCCTCGCCGACGTCGCGCTGAGCGACGCGCCCGCCGTCGACGAGCCCGACGTCCACGCGGGGCCCGACGCGGACTGGGCCCTCGAGGCCGACGGGACGCTCGCGCCGCTGCCGGCGGGGATTTAACACATGTGCTTAGCTCGGCGCGGATCTACGCGCCCGCTGGGCGAGGCTGTTGGACTGACTGGCTGCGTCACTGACGAATCCCATAGTCATTCCAAATGCCACAATCATCGCGGAAATGGATGACGCAAGACGGAGGCAGAGTAAACACGGGCTCGCTTTGATACGGACTAGGAACAAATGGATAAGCGCCCTTCGGACTAGGAACAAATGTCTTGCCACCAGCAACAACATCCATGTCTGCAACTCGACCATAACTTGAATAATCATACGGTCGAGGATCAGCGGGATCGACGCGTCCGTCGCGGATTTCGCGCGGTCCATTTCCAAAACGACTGGGCTTGCAATAAATATGGCGTAGATTCGGGCAGTGTTGCACCTCCAGCGCGAAGTGCTTCGCAGTATTGGTCACATCCACTACGCGCAGCGTGCTCGATCGCAGAATCAACGGAAGACGTCCAGAACCGCTCGCGTTCTTTTCTAAGATGCGGAGCTCCCGCAGAGAACCAAGCCGCGGGATGAGCCATGCGACGTCTTGCTTCGGGTAGGCAGTTTCCGGTTGACCGTTATTTTCAACGTGGGCCTCGACGGAAACTTGGAGCTTTTCAAGAGGAAAGTGCTCGAGCGCGCGCAGGGATCCCATGGCTGCTGACGCGCCGCGCAGAGCAAGTTTTCGAATGGTCTGCACACTGGCCAAGGCTTCCATAACAGTCTTCGAGGCCGGGCCCTTCCACGAGACATATTCGCGGAAAGGCAGCACGTCGTCGCCAATCACGTCGCCCGTCATATCCAAGTGCGTGTACATCGAGGCCATGTGAGATCCCGCCGGGGTAATCGAGTGCAAGTCAACATCTACCAGGCGGCTGAAGTCAATCTTGGCCAAAAGCCAGCTGACGACGAGCGCCATCTCTGATCCATCGACGGTCAAGGTTCCGAGCCTAAGTTTCCGAGGCGCGAGACGCGCCGTGGCGCTGGACCGCAGGTCCGGCATCATGTGGTGGTAAGGGACCAGATTTGTATCCACACACTCGACGTGTGTGCCGCGGGTGCGCGCCGCCGCGAGCGACTGCGTCACGCGAAAGAAGCGCCGAAGGTGGTCTGGTAGATAGCCCAGGACGTGCGGAAGCAATTCGACGGGGAGATCTTTGAGGCCCGAGGCCCGGGGTTTTACCTCCTCGGCAGCGCGCACGAGGCGGCCCTTCGCATCACGGGTCCAGTTCGGGGCGCCCGAAACTTGCGCGCGACGCCGGCCCATTGGATTCTCTCAAGAGTGAGATCCGCGGACTCGGGCAGGTTGGCGTCGCCGACTCGGTCCCCGGCGGAGTCCTCGGCGGCGGCGGCCGATAGGCCTTGCATTCGGCCTTCCCCGACCAGCGCCCCCGTCCGTCGGGCGCCGCCCGTCGTGCCCGGTGCCGAGGCAGCGCGCCGTCGCCGGCAAGCTTAGCCCTAGAGGGACGGGGCGCCGTCACTTGGCCGAGTCCATGAGGTCGAGGAGGTCGTCGCCGTCGTCGAGGTCGAGCTTCGCGCCGGCGCTTTGCTTGTCGTCCTTGTCGTCGAGGCCGAGCTCGTCCATGCGCTGGGCCGCGGACTTGCGCTGGGCGTTGCCGTCGAGGGTGATCATGGCGTCGACGAAGCCGTCCGGCCCCGGCGGCGGCGCGGCGTCGTCGTCGTCGCCGTCGAAGAGCGCGAGGCGGAACGTGTTTCCGCTTTCGGCCTTGTCGTCGCTGACGAGGCCCGCGAGGAGCGTGAGCTCGGCGCGCGCCGTCGACTCGCGGCGGCCCGGCGACGCCGCGCCGCCGCCGCCCTTGGCGTCGGGGCCCCGCTTCGCCTCGGCCTTGGCCTCGGGCGGCCGGTTCGCGCGCGCGCCGGATTCCGCGGCGCGCGTGTACATGTTGGACCCGAGGGCCCGGGCCGCGGCGACGCCGTGGTCCTCGGCGGCGGACGCGCAGGCCGCGAGGAGCGGGTGCGTGAGCCGCTCCGTCGCGGGCGAGCGCGAGCCGGGCCGGAAGCGGCGCAGCGTGCCCGGCGCGTCCGCGCCCTCCGGCAACGCGCCGCCGGGGTCGAGGCTCAGCGTGCCGTCCGTCGCCTGGAACTGCTGCTGGAGGAAGAGGGACACGCGGACCTTGCGGCCCTGGAAGAACTGGACGAGCTGCTGCTTGCAGAGGATCCAGTCGCCAAAGGTGAAGCGGCCGTAGGTCCGCTCGCAGCGCGCGACCGTGTCGTCCAGAAGCTCGTCCGTGAGCTTCGAGTCGCACATGGACCGGAGCTCGCTCAGGTGCTGGATCGTGACGTCGTAGAACCGCTTCGGGGACACGCAGCGGAGGAGCTGGTACTTGACGCCCATGACCATCAAGGAGTAGAGCTTGGACATGGACGTCTCGTTGAGCTTCATGATCGACGAGTGGGCCAATTTGTCGAAGATCTGGCGGATGGACTTGTCCTTGTACATCCACTGGGGCTTGAAGAGCTCCGCGACCTGCGCGCGAATCGACCGCCGGTTCGGGACGTCCCGGCCGAACTTCGAACGTCGTTTTGGCTGATTTTTGGACGAGTCGTGTTCGCCCGTCGATGTCTCCACGGAGGGTCGCGACGCCGACTACTCTCACATTGAAGTCGGGTTGCATAGTCGCTTCGCGCGCGGTCCGCGACGAAGCGCGCGCTGAACATGGTGCGCACGACGTCGCAGAGCACGCGCACGGACTTCTCGCTCTGCACGTTCTGCGCGCTGAGGCGCTGCTCGAGGATGTAGAGCATCTCGCCTATGTTTTTTTTGTGCGCGTGCGGTGGTTCGCTGCGTCGATCGTCGACGCCGGCGCGCGGACCCCCGAGGTTGATGAGGAGGAGCGGCATCGTGTGCTGCAGGCCGAGCGACTTGTGCGCCGGGGCGCCGGGCATCTCGCCCTGCGACGCCTTGGCCATGGCGCCGCCGACGCCGTGGACCGCGGCGTCCCGGACTCGCGGGCTGCCCAAGCGTCAAACCTCGGCCATTCAGGTGTTTGAACCTGGATACTTTGACCATTCGTTTGGACCTGGGCGCCTCGCTGGGCAGCCCCGGCGCGTCGCGGAGTGGCCATGGCGCGCTGGACGAAGAAGCCGGACGTGCCGCTCGCGAGCGGCGCCATGCCGTCGCTCCTCTTCAACAACCTCTCGGCCGTGAGCCGCCTGCTCGCGCGTCGCCGGCGTCCCCCCGTCCCGAAATCCCCCGGAAACCCCCCGGCGCAGGCCTACTGCCACGGCGACGAGGTGTCCATCGTCGACCTGAGCAACGGCAGCAAGCGGAGCCTGCCCTTCCGCCAGAAGCCCGTCAAGGTCTTCGACGCGAAGCTCTGCTCCTGCAACGGCGCGCTGATCCTCGTCGTCGCCCGGGCAGGAAACAAAAATAGTCAACACGACTTCAATATGAGCGTATGCGACCGTTTCGACGCGAGACCTTCGGCTGTGCTTCGAGAACTCGACGAGAGCCATCGATTCGTCCAAAAATCAGCCGAATCGACCTCGATGTGACCGAGCGAGAGATGTTCAAAGTTTGGTCGGGACGTCCCGAACCGGCGGTTGATTTCCACGCAGGTCGTCGCGGTCATCGACGGCGTGCAGCTCTGGCAGCTCGACGCGGGCATCAAGAGCCTGCGCATGCTCCTCTGCCACAACCTGTCCAGCGGCTCCAAGGACGGCTCCGACGAGGTCGCGAACCCGGAGACGGCCGTCTTCGCGCGGGGCATCGCGCGGAGCCAGCGCGGGCGCCACGTCTGCGTGGGCTGCTCGTCGGGCGCCGTGCTCGTCTTCGGCACGGCGGAGCCCGAGGTCGACGTCCAGCTCGAGCGCTGGGTCCCCGCGCACGGGAGCCCCGTGACGGCCGTCGCCGCGTCGACGCGCGGCGACGACGTCGTCGTGTCCGCGGACGAGGCGGGCGAGCTCCGGCTCTGGGAGCTGCCGAGCTTCACGCCGAGGGGCCGCGAGAGCGACGGCAAGGACCGGGGCCTGCTCGACGCCGGCGACGCGCGCGACCCCTGCACGGGCCTCGCGCTCGTCGGCGCGGCCGCGTGCCGCGCGGGGCCGCGAACGGGCGCGACGTTCCCAACTTCAAAGGCTCCTCTCTCGGCCGTTTTTCGCTCGTTTCGGCTAGTTTTTGGACGAGCGATCATCTCTCGGAGCATTCTCGTAGCACGGATGGTTTCTCTGGAGCGCCGAGCGCGGCACACTCGCGTCGAAGCGGCGTCGCATCACCCGTTCGCGGCCCAGGTGCTGCGGCGCGTTCGCGTCGGGCCACGTCCGCGTCTACGACCTCGCGTCCTCCTACGGCAAGCTCGCGGAGCTCCAGGCCCACACGCGCTGCGTGACGGCCCTCGCCGTCGACGACAAGGGCCTCGAGCTCGCGACGGTCTCGGAGGACTCGTTCCTCCACGTGTGGAGCCTCGAGCCGCGCGACGGCGCCGGCGGCGACGAGGCCAAGGCCGACGGCGCGGACCCGAGCCTCGCGCTGACCTACTCCCACCAGGTCACGGACGCCGTGCTCACGGGCGTCCAGTTCGTAGCGCCCGCGCCCGGCGCTGGCAAGGCGCCCGACGTCGCCGTGACGGCCTACGACGTCGACGCGGTCTCCATCTGGACCCGCGACTAGGGGCCGGTCGGGGTCGGCCGGCGCGCGGGCCGCTCGCTGTCCCCTTTCACGGCGTAGTATGCCTTTTTTTGGCGGTCTCGGACGCGCGTCGCGAGATTTCGTGCGGTGCCGCGCGGGTTCAAACCGCCGTCCGGACCCGCGACGGGGTCCCGGCCGCCGCGCCGGCCGCCGGGGCGGCGCGGGGACGTCCGGGCGGAAAGCGGGGCGCCCCCGATACCCTTGGATGCCGTTTTGGGCCGTTTTGGGAGGGGGAAGTTGCACTTCTCGTACTTCAACTTGAGTTCGCGTAAGCGCAAAGATCACTGCAATCGCTTCAATCGCAAGCGACGGGCCGCCCCCGAAGCGGGCGGACGTTTGGGTCGGCGGAGTCGGGTCAGCCGCGTCCTCACCCCTCCGCGCGCCGCGACGCCGCGCACGGTGCCGCGCGGTCCTTCGCCTCGACGACGCGGCGCGGACGCGCGGGCTTGAGCGCCTCGAAGGCCCCACCGTCGCCCTTCGCCGCCCCGCGGCGCGGTCGACGCGGCGCCGCGTCCATTTCCATCGGGTCGGCCCGGTGATCGGCGCGCCCGCGACCCGCCCCGACGACGCGCCCGCCATGGCCCCGCGGAGCTGGTGCGAGGTCTGCCGCGGCGGCGCCGACGGAGGCGAGGAGCTCGTCGCGTGCGGCGACTGCCCGCGCCGCTTCCACGTCGAGTGCGCGGGCCTCCGGCGCGCCGCCGACGCCGGCGCGGGCTGGACCTGCGGCCTCTGCGGCGCCTCCGACGGCGCCGACGCCGCGGGCCGCAAGAAGCGCGTCGCGTTCGTCCGCGGCGAACACAAGGAGTTAAAACGGCGCGCGGCGCGCTTCTTCCGCAACGAGAAGGCCAAGCTCGCGCCCTTCGTCGAGGCGAAGCGCCTCGGCGCGCTCTGCGGCCCGAAAGGCGCGAAAGACGGGCCCCTCGAGCCCTTCGTCATCGGGAACCGCGAGTCGTACGTCCAGGCGGCGCTACGGGACTACCAGGTCGTCGGCGTCAACTGGTTCCTCGAGCGCCACGCTTTGGGCGTCGGCGGCATCCTCGGCGACGAGATGGGCCTGGGGAAGACGGTGCAGACGCTCGCGTTCCTCGGCGCGCTGAAGGCGTCGGGCAAGCCCGGGCCGCACCTCATCGTGACGCCGCTCGCCGTGCTCCAGAACTGGGTCAACGAGATCAAGAAGTTCACGCCGTCGCTCACGGTCGCCAAGGTCCACGGCTCCATCGCGGAGCGCGAGCGCGTGCTGGGGGACGTCGACGTCGCGTCCGGCGCGAAAGACGTCTACCTGACGACGTACGACACTGTGTGGAATTCAAATCTTCAACCCGACTTCAATGTGCGCATATGCGACAGTTTCGACGCAAGCTCTTCGGCTGTGCTTCGAGAACTCGACGAGAGCAATCGATTCGTCCAAAAATCAGCCGAATCGACTTCGATTTGACCGAGCTAGAGAATTCTCAAGTTTGGTCAGGACCACCCAAACCAGTGGTTGAATTCCACACAGGTACGACACGTTACTGGCCGAGGAGGCCTTCTTCACGGAGGCCTTCGAGTTCCACGTCGTCGTCATCGACGAGGGCCACCGCCTCAAGAACGCGACGTCCAAGCTCGCGCGGGGGTTGCGGCGCGTGCCGTCGCCGTTCCGCGTCCTGCTCACGGGCACGCCGCTCCAGAACAACCTGGGCGAGCTCTGGGCGCTGTTGCAGTTCGTGCTGCCCACGGCGCTGGGCGACTCGAAGCTCGACGACGAGCGGAAGCTGCCCAAGCACCGGCGGCCCGCGGGGGGCTTCGAGGGCGCGGACGACGACGCGCACCTCGATCTGGACCGCGTCTCGGAGGCGCGCGCGCTGCTCAACGCGTGCATGCTCCGGCGCGTCAAGGCCGACGTCGAGTCGACGCTCCTGCCGAAGATCGAGTACGTGCTGAAGCCGCCCCTCTTCGCGCTGCAGCGCGCGCTCTACCGGTCGTTCCTGCAACGGGAGGGCGACGACGTCGCGGCGGCGCTCCTGACGCCGCAGCAGCTGCTGCAGCGCGTGCTGCAGCTCGCCAAGGTCGCGAACCACCCGAAGACGCTGTCGCTGACCTACGACCGCGAGGTCGCCGCGGCCGCGTGCCGCGCGCGCCAGGCCGTCGGCGCGGAGTTCGTGACGGTCTCCGTCGACGACGCGCTTAGCGACGTCGCCAAGGCGCGCGACCGCGAGCTCCGGGGCCTCGCGGGCGCGGGCCTCGTGCGGTCCTCGGGCAAGCTCGCGCTGCTGGACCGGCTGCTCGCGCGGAAGAAGGCCGCGGGGTCGCGCGTGCTCCTCTTCTCGCAGTTCACGTTGACGCTCGACGTCCTCGAGGAGTACTGCGCCGCGCACCACGGCGACCGCGGCGTCGGCTACCTGCGTTTGGACGGCGCCACGGGCCGCATCCAGCGCGAGATGGACATGCGGTCCTTCAACGCGTCCGAGTCGAAGATCTTCCTCTACCTCATCTCCACGCGCGCGGGCGGCCAGGGCATCAATCTGGCGACGGCGGACACGGTCGTGCTCTACGACACGTGCTGGAACCCGCAGGTGGACCTGCAGGCCATGGACCGCGCGCACCGCATCGGCCAGCGGGGCCAGGTGACGGTCTACCGCCTCATCGCGCGCGACACGGTCGAGGAGAAGGTCCACGCGCGCGCGCACCAGAAACTGCTGCTGGACGCGTTGGTCATGAACGGCGCGCCGCGCGAGCTGAGCGACGAGGGCGAGGCGGCCGATTTGGAGAAGCTCGACGTGACGGAGCTCTGGAGCATCCTGAGCGCGGGCGCGGCGGCCATGTTCGACCCGACGGCCGAGCAGGGCGAGGACCCGACGGACGAGCTCCTGGACAAGCTCATCGACGACGCGCGCCCGAACGACGTCCGCGCGGTCCGCGTCGCCGAGGAGCCCTCCGCGGAGCGGCCGGCCGCGGACCTGGCGGGCACGATCTTCGAGCGCGACGGCGCGGTCGCGTCGTCGTCGGACGACGAGGGGTCGGACGGGGGCTTGCGGTCCGCGGCGGATCTGGAGGCGGATCTGAAGGCGCGCGGTTTGCCGCTCACGGGTTTAAAGCTCGCCATCGCGGGCGCGGGGCGGCGGCGCGCGTTGCAGGAGCTGCTGGAGCTGGACGCGCGGACGACGGTGTTCCCCGAGGACGGCCTGAACCCCTGCGCGGCGGACGTCCCGCGGCTCCGGCGCGAGGCGGCCGCGCGGTCGCTCGTCGTGCGCGGGGGCGTCGACGCGGGGCGGCTGGACCTGCTGCGGGCGCTCGTGCCCGCGCTCGACGCCGCGACGGCGCCGCCGGCGGGCAAGCGGCGCCGCGAGCGCAAGGCGACGAAGATCTACGAGCCGGTGCACGCGACGAACCCGAACCGCGGCCGCCGCGTCGCGCTAAAGCACGACGAGGAGTGCTTCGAGTGCCAGGACGGCGGCGAGCTCCTCGAGTGCGTCGCGTGCCCCAAGGTTTATCATCTGGCCTGCGTGGGCCTCAAGAAGATCCCCAAGGGCGCGTGGTACTGCCCCTGGCACAGCTGCGACGCGTGCGGGCGCCGGAGCTCGGACGCGGGCGGCGCGCTCTTCCACTGCACGTCCTGCCCCGTGGCCTACTGCTTCGACTGCTGCCCGGACGAGCACGTCGACGCGGGCAGCTCCCAGACCGTCAAGGCGCGGTCGCTGGCGTCGCAGCTCGAGAAGCAGGGCGTGAATTTGAGGAGCTGGCTCTTCTTCACGTGCGGCACGTGCGACGCGGCGGCCAAGGCCGCCAAGGCCGAGAAGCTCAAGAAGGCCGCGGAGAAGCGCGAGCGCGAGCGCGAGCGCGAGCGGGCGCTCTACCCCATGGGCCGGTCGAACCGCGCGCCCGCGGCCGCGCCCGCGGCGGCCAAGGCGCCCGCGCCCGCGCCCGCGCCCTACGCGGCGCCGCCGTCCTGGGACGGCGGCCCGCCGCCGGGGGGCTTCGCCTACGACGGCTACGGCTACGCGCCCTACGGGCCCGGGGGCTACTGGGGCCCGCCGCCGCCGCCGCCGCCGCCGCCGCCGGGCGGCCACTTCTACTCCATCGACGGCGGCCTGCCCAAGGCGCCCGCGCCCGCGCCCCTGCCCTACTACGGCGGCTTCGGCCCGCCGCCCTACGGCCCGCCGAGCGCCTACGGCGCGGGCGGCCACCTCTACTCCATCGACGGCGGCCTCAAGCCCGTCGAGGCGCGCGCGCCCGCGGCCGCGCCGCGGGCGGCCGCCGCGCCCGCGGCCGCCGCGCCCGCGGCCGCCGCGCCGGCGAAGAAGCGCGGCCGCCCCGCGAAGGCGCCCGCGGCCGCCGCCGCGGCCGCCCCGGCGGCGGCGAAGCGGCCCCGGGGGCGGCCGCCGGCGGCGCCGCGCGCGCCGCTCCCCGCGCCCGCGGCGGCCGACGAGCGGACGTCCGTGGCGACGTTCCACGGGAAGACGCTGGGCCTCGTCCTCGCGAACCGCGACGGCGAGCACGTCCGCGTCCAGAAGATCAAGGACGCCGCCGCCGAGGCGCGGAGCCTCGGCATCAACGTCGGCGACCTCGTCCTCGCCATCGCCGGCGAGCCCGTGCCCAAGGGCGCGGCCATCGCCGACGTCGCGAAGAAGATCCAGACCGCGGACCGGCCGCTCCAGCTCACGCTCCTCAAGCGGCGCTAGGGGCGGGTAAACTCCGGCGAGGTTCAACCACTGCAACATGCCGGAGCGAAGCGCTCGGGCTTCAAGAGCATGGCGTAAAGACCGGGAGCCGCTTCGCAGAGCAATGGCGTAAAGACCGGGAGCCGCCGCCCGTAGCTCCCCATGGCGTCCGAGGCGTCCCCGGCGTCGAAGCGGCCCCGGGAGGCCTTCGGCGACGTCGAGGCGCGGCGCTGGGCCGACGGGTCCGACGACCTGCGGACGAGCCTGCGCGCCGCGGCCCTCGGCGCGGGCCTCGACCTCGGCGCGTCGGCGGACTTCGACGCGCGGTACGAGCTGCTGGCGCCCATCGGCAGCGGCGCCTTCTCCGTCGTCCGCGGCGTCAAAAGCCGGAGCGGCGGCGGCCCGCCGCTCTGCGTGAAAACGGTGGACGTGCGCCCTCTCCGGCTCCGGCCGAACTTCAGCCCGCGGCGCCTGCTGCGCGAGGCGACGATCCTGAGCCGCGTCGCGCACGCGAACGTCGTGCGCTACGTCGGCTGCTACGAGGGGCCCGACGCGCTCCGCGTCGTGCTGGAGCGCGCGCCCGGCCGCGAGCTCTTCGAGGTCATCCTCGAGCGGCGATCTTTACCGGAGGCGGACGCGCGGCCCGTCGTCGCCCAGCTCACGTCGGCGCTGGCGTACCTCCACGCGAATTCCGTCGCCCACCGCGACGTCAAGCCGGAGAACGTGCTCGTCGACCGGCAGGGGGACGAGTGGCGCGCGACGCTCATCGACTTCGGGCTCTCCAAGGTCATCAAAACGACGCCCTCCGGCGACGACGACGACCTGCCGGTCCTGGAGTCGAGCGCGGGGCGGACCTTCGTGGGCACGCCCTGCTACCTGGCGCCGGAGATCGAGGCCATCCACCGGGGCGGCGAGGGCGCGCCTCGCCACTACGGCGTCGAAGTCGACGCGTGGTCCCTGGGCGCGGTGCTCCACGTGAGCCTCGTGGCCCGCTTCCCCGAGTTCGACCGGTCCTCGGGGCGGCCGCTGGTGAAGGTCGACGGGCCGGCCTTCGCGCGCGTGTCCGCGGGCGCGAGGGACTTGGTGAGTCGGCTCATGGACCCGGACCCGGCGACGCGACTGGCGACCGGCGACGCGCGGGCCCACGCCTGGCTCGCGGCGGCCGGCGAAACATCGCCGCCGCCCCCGGCGCCGGAAACGCGGGACGAGCTCTCGAGGCTCGCGGCGCCGCTCGGCGCGCCGACGGCCTTCGAGATCGACTCGCTGGTCGAGCTCCAGCAGAGCATCGGCGCGTGCCTCGGCGGCGCCTTCGAGTCCTACGCGCACCTGCCGGAGATGTCGCAGCGCATCCGGGGCTGCGCCGTGCTCTGCCGGTCCCAGCTCCTCGAGAACACGAAGCTCCTCCGGAAGATCGAGCAGACGGCCGCCGGCGCGCTCGACCTCCACGAGGACCTCGAGCTCTCCGTCGCGTCGGGCGAGCCGCCCCTCGCGCTGCAGCTGCTGACGACGTGCAAGAAGTGGGTCGGCGGCCTCCGGGACGCCGTCGTCGCCGTGCAGCGGGGGAATAGGGTCCAGGTCGACGAGCTCCACGGCGCCATGTCGGACGTCGAGGCCATCCGCGCGCGGGGGGCGGACCCCGCGGCGCTCGGCGGCGACGCCGCGGCGCCGCCGGCGGCGCCGCCGCCGCCGCCGGACGCGGCGCGCGCGCCGTCGCCGGCGAGGGCGGACTACGACATGGACGACGGCCTCGACGACTCCGTCGTCGCGGACCGCGCGGCGTGCTCCTACGGGCCCAACCAGGGCAAGGTCGAGGACGCGCTCGCCGCGCGGAAGACGGCCGCGGCGGCGCTCGAGGTCGCGCGCGGCGCACCGGCGCCCGCGGCCGACGAGCGGGCGCGCCGCGACTCGGACCCCGCCGTCGAGACGCTGACGGCGCGCCTCGGCTCGACGCTCGACGTCGACGGCGGGGTCCGGAAGCCGCCGCCCTGCGCCTTCGCGACGGCGCTCGCGCACCTCGAGCGCGTCGACGCGGTCCTCGAGCGCCTCGCCGTGCTCTGGTCCAACACGGAGGTCATCTTCGACAACCTGTTGCAAAAGTCGGAGCACATCGAGCAGTTCCTCGAGTACTCCGCGGCGGCGACGAGCCCGGAGCGGCGCATCATGGACCGCTTCCACCAGCGCCTCGCGGAGTACAAGATGTTCTGGCTCAAGGTCCGCGACATGGCCCACGCGACGCTCCACAAGTAATCCCGTGGATGCGCGTCGGGCGCGCCGCCGAGGGGCGTTGAGGCCGGGTTGTAGCGTCCGTGGTCGTTGGGGCGCGCGTCGGGGAGATACGGCGTCATGATCACACGAACATGACTCAGTTGAAGTCAAGTTGACCCCCACGGTTGGGCTCTTGCGAATTTGGTCGACCAACGGATGATGATGGATCCAGCAGCCCTTCACGCGCCCGTGCCCGAGGGGACGGCGCCGTTCGTGCCGGCCTACTCGTATGCGATGCTCCCCTACCACCCTCACATGGCGCCCCATCCTCACATGGCGCCCGCTCCACAGACTGCGGCGCTCGCCCCTCAGATGGCACCGGCCCCTCCGATGGCGCCCGCGCCCCAGATGGCGCCGGCCCCTCAGATGGCGCCCGCGCCCCAGATGGCGCCCGCCCCTCCGATGGCGCCTGCCCCTCCGATGGCGCCTGCCCCTCAGATGGCGCCCGCCCCTCGCGCCGCGCCCCAGACGGCGCCGCCGCCGCCGCCGCCGGCCGCCGAGGTCCGCGGCGCCGTGCGGCTCTCCGAGCTCGTCGCCGCGGGATTGGTGACGCCCGGCCCCGGCGCGCTGACCTGCGAGTGCTACGACGCGAGCGGCACGAAGAAGCTCTTCGCCGCGGACCTGCTCGCCGACGGCCTCATCGAGGACGAGAACGGCAACGCCCACAAGTCGCCGTCGGCCTGGGCGAGCGCGTGCAAGGGCGTCCCCGCGAACGGCTGGCAGCTCGTCAAGCACGGCGGCAAGTCGCTCGGCGCGTACCGGCGGAAGCTCGGGCGCCCCGCGCGCCGCGCCGCGGGCCCGCCGCAGCCCGTCAACGCGTTCTTCAGTTACGTCAAGGAGAACTTCAAGGCCGCGTCCGCGGGCGTCGGCGGCGCGGGCAAGCACGCCGTGTCGGCCCTCGCCCAGTCCTGGCGGTCCATGGGCGCCGCGGAGAAGCGGCCCTTCGAGGAGATCTCGCGGCTCTCGAGCGAGGCCTACGCGCGGGCCAAGGTCGCCATGGGCGGAAAGGCGCCGCGCGCCGCGGCGCCGCGCGGCGGCGGCTCCCCCCGCGGCGGCAAGTGCGCGCGCACGACCAAGGCGACGCTGGCGGAGATGCTCGCCGCGGGGCTCGTCGCGCCCGGCGCCGGCGTCATCTCGCTCGCGCGGCGGCCCGACGTCGCCGCGGACCTGCTGCCCGGCGGCGCCATCCGCCACGGCGCCGCGACCTACGCGACGCCGTCGGGCTTCGCGACGGCCGTCGCGGGCAAGCCCTGCTCGGGCTTCACGACCGTGACCTACGGCGGCGCGTCCCTCGCCGACATCCGCGACCGCGGCGCGGCCGCCGCGCCGCACGTCCCGCCGCCGCCGGCCGAGGAGGAGGCGCCCGAAGTCGCGCCGCACGTCCCGCCGCCGCCGGCCGAGGCCGAAGTCGCGCCGCACGTCCCGCCGCCGCCGGCCGAGGAGGAGGCGCCCGAAGTCGCGGCCGCGCCGCCGGTCGCCGCCCCGGCCGCCGCCGAGGAGCCCCACGTCCCGGCCGAGGCGCGCGAAGCCTGATTCCCGAAGCCCCCCCTCCCCCGCCCCGCCTCGATGAGTGGGTGTTTTTTTGGTGTTGTTAGGCTCCGCGCGGCACGCGGGGCGAGGTTTCTGACGAGCGGGGGCGTCCCGGGGCTCCCGCGGAGCCCCGAAACAGGTGCGGGGGCGCGCCGCGCGGCGGCGGCGCGGGCCGCGTCGCGTTTCACGGGCGCCTACTTCTTCTTCTTGATGTCGAGTTTGCGTTTGTAAAAGGCGAGCTCCGGGCCCTCGAGGATGTAGCCGTCGCAGCGGCCCGACTGGCCCGGGCGGCTCGAGACGACGGCGAGGAGGCGGCCCGACGCGAACTGGTCGTCGAGCGTCGACTCGAGGGACCGGCCCTTCTGGCGCTGCGCGAGCTTGCGGAGCACGTGGCTCGACTTCTTGGCGTCGGCCTCGGCGTCGCCGTCCTTCTTCTTGCCGCCGCCCTTCTTCTTGCGGCCGATCTCGACGCCGTAGTGCGCCTCGTACCACTGGCGGAAGGGCGTCGCGTCGACCTGGACGATCGTGTTCTTGACGAGCGTCTTCGTGCGCACGAGCTCGTTGTTCGTCGAGTTGTAGACGACGTCGAGGATGCGCGTCTTGCGCGTGCAGACCTCGGAGCCCCACGAGTAGTTGCCGCTCTCGAGGCGGAGCGCGCGGAACTTCTTGTTCCCGCCGCGCGTGCGGATCTCCGTCACGCGCTTGACGCCGATCTTCGTGTTGCCCGCCTGGCGGCCGGACTCGAACTTGCGCTTCTTGACGCAGACGTTGCGCTTGCCGCCCGTGGCGCGGCGCTTGTGCCGGGAGTCGCGGGAGATGCCCATCTTCGCCTGAACGAAGGGGGGGCGTCGGGCGTCGCGCGCGCGCGGCGGCGTCGGGCGATCGGGCGGACGCGCGGCGTCGCGGCGGCCGGGCGAGACTCTCTCGTCGCGGCGGCCGGCGGCGGCGTCGCAGCAGCCCTGGGCGCCGCACCAGAGGGCGCAGCATCCGGGGGCGACCCCGCGCGCCGCCGTCGACTCTCGCCGCGGCGTCGGCGGCGGGCCCGCTCGCGGTCGGCACGGCGACGACGCGCTTCGCCGAATCGCGGCAAGCGCACGCCGCCGTCGTCGCAACGGCGTCAACCCCGCCGCCGTCGACCCCGTCTAACGAAATCTCTCGTATGCCCGAGCCCGCACCACGGTCGGACCATCGGACGCGGCATCGCACTGCTGCTGGCGAGACGAGGATCAGCGACGGAGGCAAGCAGCTCGCCCACGACCGTGCACCGGACACATGATCCTAATGTAGATTTGGCTGGGTAGGATAGGGAGAGCAGCATGCAGCGTCATGGCTGCAACGCCGCGAGCTCGCAATCACCCGCTAGACAATGCTAGCCCGCGCTCTGCAGGCGCGGCGCATCGCTCAATTGCTGCGATGTGCGCCACAGCGATGCATCACGACCATCAGAGACGTCACCACCATCGACGCCCTCGCGACCATCCCCTGCGACCAGATGATCACGTTTAGCATCGTCGCGCACATCGACC
>NW_008705581.1:80658-84541 GCF_000186865.1 Aureococcus anophagefferens
CGTCGACGCCTGTGTGCAAATCAAATCTTCAACCCGACTTCAATGTGCGCGTATGCGAATGTTTTGACACGAGCACTTCCGCCGTGCTTCGAGAACTCGCTAAGAGCAATCGATTCGTCCAAAAATCAGCCGAATCGACTTCGATGTGACCGAGCTAGCGAATTCTCAAGTTTGGCCCCGACGTCCCAGCTCACTGGTTGATTTGCACACAGGTCGACGCGGCCCAGGGCGTCGAGGCGCAGACGCTCAAGGTCGCCGACGCGGCGCGGGCCGCGGGCGTGCCGCTGTTGGCCGCCTGCTCCAAGGTCGACCTGCCCACGGCGAACGCCGTCGACGTCGCGTTGGACGTCGCCGCGCGGGGCTTGGTCGAGGACCCGGAGGCCGTGCTCGCCGTGAGCGCCAAGAGCGGCCTCGGCGTCGCGGACGTGCTCGACGCGGTCTGCGGCGCGTTCCGACCGCCCGCCGACGACGGCGCGCGGCGGCGGCCGCTCCGCGCGCGCGTCCTCGACAGCCGCTACGACCCGCGAAGGGGCGTCGTCTCCGTGCTACGCGTCGTCGACGGCGAGCTCCGCGAGGGCGACCGCGTGCGCTTCAAGAGCGCCGACGGCCGGTCCTACGGCGTCCAGGAGCTCGGGCTGCTGACGCCCGCGCAGCAGCGGACCAAGGGGCTCGTCGCGGGCTGCGTCGGCTACGTCGCGTGCGGCCTCCGCGACGTCCGGGACGCGCGCGTCGGCGACACGCTCGTCGCCGACTCGGAGGCCGGGGCGGACGCGGCGCCCCTGCCGGGCGGCGTCGCGCCGTCGGCGCCGGCGCTCTACGCGAGCGTCTTCCCGCCCGACGGCGCGGCCTTCGACGACATGGCGAAAGCCGTCGAGCGCCTCGCGGTCAACGACGCGTCCGTGTCCATCGCGCGGGAGCCGCCGCGCGCGTCGCTGGGCCTGGGCTTGCGGTTGGGCTTCCTGGGCCTCCTGCACCTCGACGTCTTCCGGCAGCGGCTCCGCGACGAGTTCGCCGAGGACGTGCTCTTCACGGCGCCGCTCGTGCCCTACCGCGTGCGCTGGCGCGACGGCACGACGACGGAGCTCGCGACGCTCGACGACTGGCCGAGCGCCGAGGAGCAGCGCGCGGCCGTCGACGCGATCCTGGAGCCGTCGGTGACCGTCGACGTGGCCGCGCCGCGCGACCACCTCGGCGCCGTGCTCGAGGTGTTGGAGAACGCGCGCGGCGCGCAACGGTCGCTCGACGTCGACGGCGACCGCGCGGCCGTCGCCTACGACGCGCCCTGGGCTTTGGTCGTCGACGGGTTAGCGGAGGAGCTCGCGCACGCGACGCAGGGCTACGCGTCGCTCTCCGTGCGGTCCTCGCCGACCTACGTCGCCGCGGACGTCGTCAAGGTCGACGTCGCGCTCAACGGCGTCGCCGTCGACGCGCTCGCCTTCGCCGCGGCGCGCGGCGAGGCGCAGCGCCGGGGCCGCGCGGCGGCCGCGCGGCTCAAGGCCGTCGTCCCGCGCCAGCTCTTCGAGGTCGTCATCCAGGCCCGCGTCGGGACCAAGTCCCTCGCGCGGGAGCGGCTCCCGCCCCTCCGCAAGGACGTGCTGACGACCAAGGCCGGCAAGAACGTCGGCGGCGGCGACGTCACGCGGAAGAAGAAGCTCCTCGAGAAGCAAAAAAAGGGCAAGGCGAAGCAGAAGACCATCGGCAACGTGAGCCTCGGCCAGGACGCGCTCTGGGCCGTCGTCAGGAGCGGCTAAGTACCGGTTTTCGAATTCCCGTTAGTTCGCCTCGGCCAGGACGCGCCCTGGGCCGTCGTGCGGAGCGGCTAAGTACCGGTTTTCCCATGAGTTCGCCTCGGCCAGGACGCGCGCTGGGCCGTCGTACGGAGCGGCGAAGAGTCCCCTTAGTCCGCCGCGACGCCCGCGCCCCGGCCGTAGTTCTGGAGCTTGAGGCCGACGAGGTACTTCGCGTCGCGGACGGCCGCGCGCGCCGCGCCGAGCCACTGGCGGAGCGGCTCGACGAGCTGGCCCGCGAGCGCCGCGCCTCCGCCGAGCGCCAAAAGCCAGCGGTAGAGCGCGAGGATTTGCCGGCCGTCGACGACGGCCTCGCCGTCCGCGGACGCCCGGGCCGCGACGGCCACGGCCGCGACGATCAGCGGCGCGCCCGCGAAGCCCAGCAAGTCGGCGACCACGGGCCACGCGACGTCGTCGGCGACGGCGGCGCAGTCGACGAACGCGACGTCGCGAGCGACGACCGCGGCCTCGAGCCGCGTCCGCGCGTCGAGCGCCGCGCCCGCCCAGCTCCGCGGCCGCGCGGCGCCGTTCTCGTCGTCGTCGTCGTCGTCGTCGTCGCGGCTCGCGACGCGCGACGCGGCGAGCGCCAACGCGTGGAGAAACAGCAAACCGAAGAGCCAGTCGTCGGCCCAGTCGACGCGCCACCCGGGCGCGCCGTCGGCGACGACCAGCGCGTCGTAGAGCACGCCGACGCCCAGCGGCGCGGCGACGAACCAGAGCGCGGCGCACCGCACTGTGGCCCTTGCTGCCTGCTCGGGCTTCTCCAGCCCGTCGGCGACGCGCAGCCCGCCGTCGAGCGCGGGCCCCGCGAAGAAGAGGCCCGCCGCCCAGCCGCAGGCCAGGGCCAGCGGGTCGTGGCGCAACGCCGGCGGCGCGCGCGCGACGCGGAGCAGCCACCGCCCGAACACCAAGGGCAGCGCCGCGACCGAACCGTAGAAGACGACGACCGCGACCCAGCACAGGAGAAACGCCAAAAACAGCCGCGGCCACGCGGCCGCGTCCAACGCGCGCCGCGGCAGCACCTTGGCCTCGCGCGGCGCCTTGGGCTCGTCGCCCCAGGCCCAGCGGTCCTGAGCCGCTGCCACCGGCGGCGCGCGCCCCGCGTACGTCGGCAGCAAATGCGCCTCGAGCCCGAGCCGCCGGCAGACGCGCTGTAGGAACCAGCCCTGGGCGTCGCCGACGCGCGCCTTGAGCCGCTCCAGGAGCGTCAGCAGCCCCAGGTGGAACAGGAGCAGCTCCAGCGGGATCTGCGCCGCCGGCGCCGCGTAGCGGAGCCGCGGCGCGAACGGCGCCAAATCGAGCGCGCGCAGCGGCGCCGCGAGGAGGCACGCGGGCGCCGCCACCAGCACCCCCAACAGCGCGCCGTAGATGCCCAACGACGTCGCCAGGCGCCGCCCGTGGAGCGCCGCGGACTCGCCGAGCAAGGTCGCGAGCAGGTCGGGCCGCGGCTCGTGGGGCCGCACGAACCTGGCCAGCAGGTCCGGGTGGAGCACCTCCCGCAGCTGGAGCACGGCGACCGTGACCACGAGCATGAAGGTGATGCCCAGCACCCAGCGCGCGAGCGCCGCGCCGACCTCGCCGCCGCCGCAGAGTCGCGCCGCGTCCGCCGCGCCCCAGGACCGTCGCACCACCTCCGCGCCGTCGATGTCGCCGTCGACGACGATCTCGCCGCCGCTCCCGCGCCAGCGGAAGGCGCCGCGCGTCGACTCCCGCGCGGCCCCGAGGAGCGGCGCGGCCGTCGCCGCGTCCAACCCCGCGCCGAGCAACGTCGGGAGCAGCGCCATCTTGAGGAACAGCACGGCCGCGACCTTCGCCGCCGCCGCCGCCGCGTCGAGGGTCCGCTCGGCGCGCCTCAACGCCCGCGGCGGCGCGCGGCGCCGCAGCGCGCGCGGCGCCGCGCGGAGCGCCTCCCGCCAGAGACACGCCGCGAACCCCAGAGCCACATACCCCACGCAGATCTTCCGCAGGTCCTCGAAGCGCAGCGTCGGCGGCGGCGGCGGCGCGTCGTGGTCGCCGAAGAAGGACACGTCCCGCGACCGCGCCGCCGCCGCGGCCGCGTCGGAGAGCGCGGCCGCGAGCGGCGCCGCGACGCGTTC